>NW_027212180.1:0-59217 GCF_036971445.1 Narcine bancroftii | reverse complement strand
TGTTGAAGTCCCCCATAACTACCGTATTGCTACCACTTTGACATGCCACTCTTAATTCCTGATTTATACTTTAATATCTGAGCTACTTTTCGGAGGCCTGTAAATGACCCCCATTATGGTCCTCATGCCTTTACAATTTCTTAATTCTATCAAAACAGACTCTACCCACCTGTTTCAATGTCTTTCCTTTCAAATGCCTGAATTTTATTTCTTACCAACAGAGCTACCCCACCTCCTCTTCCCAACTTTCTGTCTTTTCTATAGGACGTGTACCCGGGAACATTGATTTCCCAATCCTGCCCTTCCCGCAGCCATGTCTCTGTAACTCCGACATCTCCTGTCCAAGCTGCAGATTGCAAGAGCTGTAAAGTGCTGCCACCGCCTGTTCACACCGAGTACTGCATGCATGAAGCGAGAGGGGGAGAGAGAGAGAGAGAGATCTAGGTATAATACCACCACCTGGTGTCCAGACTCGCGAACTACAGGATACATGATTTTTATTTTTCATGGGAGTGTTGGAGAATGAGAGGAGACTTGATTAAGGTTAACAAAATTGAGCAAGATGGATAATATGGAGCTCCAGTGAACAGGGAGGTCTCACCTGTGAAGGAGCAAGTGTGAGATCTCCCAGTTCATTCTTGCTCGGGCAGTGGTGGCCAATTGCAAGACAGCTCCAATTAGGGGAAGAGAATATGCTGTTTCAGGTCATGGATTTGAAACGGTTTCCCCAGTTGTGCCATTCAGACTCAAGAGAGCAGATGCTTGCAGACAGGAAGGAAACCTAGTTTTATTGTGGAGAATTGCTTGTTTTTCGGGGTGAAGGTTGTTTGTGGTCTGAGATTCCTAAATACTTCACAATGGAAGCAGCAATTTTCCTTGTGCCCGATTGCTACATAGCGGGTAAAATGTCTCAAATCTATCGCTCAGCCAGGACTTTGGGTCATTGATTTGGAGAGAGAGTGATGGCTTGGCAATATTTATAGCATGGTGAGTCCAAAGCTCTCAAAGTGACAGTGTGGAAGGAGTTTGTCTGTTCTTTGTGTTTTCTGCCACCCTTGAGAACTTAAAAAGTGTCCGTGAATTGTGGTATTGGTGAGACACAAGCTTGTTTTGCCCTCTTTTTGTTCTGTATGTCTATAAAGTTTCAGTTTAGGGATAAAATGTCCAGACACTGTTCTGTTCAAAAGTCTAGTAACTAAATCAGATTCTCCCGAGTTCTTGTCATGGATATGTATCAAGAAGCCTGTTTTGCAGCAGTCGTGTTGCATTAGAGGTGCACATACAATTTTCAAAAATAATGAGTTTGAAACCAGAAAAAGATCAGGTCGTGCCCAAAGGTTCATCCGTGCAGTTGAATTGAATTGATGCCCCCAGGTCCAGAATGTGCACTTCCACCCCATGGTCTTGAGCTTCCCAATTCGCCAATGAACTTACGGCCCCCTTGAGCTGTGGAGTGTGGGAGGAAATCCACACAGACACCAAGAGGATGTAGAAACTTCTTGCAGTCAGTGCTCACTTGATCCATGACTCGTGCTGGAGAGGTGGGACTACTGTCCTGCCTTCATCTTGTGTCGGCTAATTTTTGTCTGATGGTGGATGGACGTCTGACATGATATTCCCTTGGCCTTGAGGGAAAGAAGTGTAGAAATTGCCAGGGCTCTGACAGAAATATTTAAAACCTGTTTATCCACGGGTGAGGTGCCAGAGGAATGGATGTAATCTAATGTTCCTTTGTTGAAAAACGGCTTCAAAAGCCAACCAAGTGAGCCTGACAGTGATAGGTTAATTATTGGAGGGTAATCAGAGAGTACCTCGAAAAGAATCTGTTCAAATAGCTGGCGTTGATCAACCATCACATAGAATACAGGAGTCGGGCAGTGAGGTTGAGACTAGACAAGATATTGGTGAGGCTCTTTTGTGAGTACTGTGTGCAGTTCTGGTCACCAAATGAGAGGAAAGCTATCAATAAAGTAGAGAGGGTGCAGAGAAGATTTACGTCAATGTTACCTGGATATCAGCAACTAGATTACAAAGAAAGATTGAGCAAATGAAGTCTTTATTCTTTGGATTGTAGATGGTTGAGAGGGGATTTGATCGAAGTCTTTAAAATTACTAGGAGGATAGAACGAGTTGATGTGGATAGACTTTTTTCATTGCGGGGAGCAGGGATTGAAACAGGAGGTAAAAGTTTGGAAGTAACATGAGGGGGAACTTCTTTACTCAGAGTGGTGGCTGAGTGGAGTGAGCTTCTGGGAAAAGTAGTGGCGGCAGGGTCCATTTTCTCATTTCAGGGAAAATTGGAGGGGAGGGGAATGCAGAGAGGTGGTACAAGAGGAGAGTATTTCGTTCAGTGCAGACAAGAAGGGCCAAATGACCTGTTTCTGTGCTGTAATTGTTTTCGGGTTAAAATGTGTGGCAGTAACTTGGAAGTCCGATGCGTATTTGGGAATGGGTCGATAGCCACACTGAAATAGGCCGTTGTATCCCACTTGAAATAATTACATTGAATTCACGGAACAAATTTGAATTTCTCTTTTGAAGATTTGGGATGTGTATTTACCAATTGTAGGAATTAAGTTGTAATCACCCAACACGAACTTTCTGACTCCTAAAACCAAGAAAAGCAAGATTTTATTTGAGAGTTTTGCTCAATTTTTATGAATGCTATCTAGATGTTTCCTCTCTTTATTGTTTTCTATTGGGCAGCTGTGAGAGGGGTTACTTTTTAAATCACTATGCATTAATTTTATCTTATTTTCAAATAAGAAATTTAAGTTTTTTAATGCATATGTTAAATTAAATGTAAAAATGTTACAAATAAGATAAATGAAGAATTGTTTCAGGAACTGGCGATTTTCCACGAGTGCCGTGAACCCCAGGCAGCAGGAATGTGTGAACGAAACACAAAACTGGCCAGAACCACTGAGGAAATACGGCTAAAAGTGCCCAAAAAGGTGCTGATGCCACCTTGATTTTAATGCAGGTGACACCGAGGAATGCGTTGGGGCAGAGATGGTCCATGGACAGCCAATACGGACGCCTTGGGGAACAAAGCCCGCACCACCTGTCGGGATGGATAATGGTGGGTAATGAATAAGCAAATATTAGAGACACTGATAGAGAGCGACACACATACCCAGACAGACAGACACACACACACAGACACACACACACAGACACACACAGGAAGAGACAGAGAGAGACTCTGACAGCGAGAGAGAGACAGAGAGACACACACAGACGGATACACACACAGACACACACAGACAGATAGAGAGACACACACAGACGGATACACACACAGACACACACAGACAGATAGAGAGACACACACAGATGGAGAGAGAGATACACAGAGACAGAGAGACACACATAGAGACAGAGAGAGACACACACACACACGACACAGAGACAACACACACACACGACACAGAGAGACACACACACACACACACGAGAGAGAGACACACACACATACAGACACAGAGAGAGTCACACATTGAGACACAGAGGGAGAGACAGAAAGACACACACACACAGACAGTGACACACACAGAGAGAGAAAGACACACAAACAGACAGAGAGAGAGACACACAGAGAGAGAGAGAGAGACACACACACACAGACCCACACAGAGAGAGACACAGACAGAGAGAGAGAGATAGAGAGAGAGACATGGACACAGAGAAACAGACAGAGAGACACAGACAGAGAGACACAGACAGAGAAACACACACACACACAGACACACACACACACAGACACACAGACACAGAGAGAGACACAGACACAGAGAGACACACACACACACTGAGACAGACACAGAGACAGATACAGAGACACAGACAGAGAGACACACACACATACCCAGACAGACAGACACACTCACACAGAGACACAGAGAGACAGATATATAGACACAGAGAGACAGATATATAGACACAGAGAGACAGATATACCGACACAGACACACAGAGAGACACATACAGACAGAGAGAGAGAGACTGACAGCGAGAGAGAGACACACAGACAGAGAGAGACACACAGACAGAGAGAGACACACAGACAGAGAGAGACACACACACACAGAGACAGACACAGAGACAGACACAGATACAGAGACACAGACAGAGAGAGACACACACACATACCCAGACAGACAGACACACTCACACACAGACACAGAGAGACAGATATATAGACAAAGAGAGACAGATATACAGACACAGACACACAGAGAGACACATACAGACAGAGAAAGAGACACTGACAGCGAGAGAGAGACAGAGAGAGAGACACAGACAGAGAGAGACAGAGAGAGAGAGTCACAGACATACACACACAGAGACACACACAGACAGACACACACAGACAGAGAGAGACACACAGACAGAGAGAGACACACAGACACAGAGACACACACAGAGAGACACAGAGTGACACAAAGAGAGACACAGATAGAGAGAGAGACACAGACAGAGAGAGAGACACAGACAGAGAGAGAGACACAGACAGACAGAGACACAGACAGACAGAGACACAGACAGAGAGACACAGACAGAGAGAGAGAGAGACACAGAGAGATAGAGACACACACAGACTGACAGAGAGAGACCCCTTGGTTGTGCACTTAACTCCCTCATCTCTCCTGGCAGGATCTCATCACCTTTCCTACCCGTGGACCATGACATCTGTCAGCTCATCCTCCTTCCTGAGAATGGTGTGAACTCTACCCTAGAAACCCCACAGCAAAGAAAAGGGACCCTTCGGCCCTTCTCGTCCATGGTGAAATATCATTCTGCCAGTTTCATCGACCTGCACCCTGACTTCCCACATCCATGGATCTCTGCAATTGATTCTTAAAACGTAAGAGTTTGAATGTTAAATGGCAGACCATTGAGGAGTGTTGTCAAACAAAGGGATTGAGGAACTGTGGTACAGAACTGCCCAAAAGTGGAGTCCCTTGTAGAGGTGGGGGGGAGTGAAGAAAGCTTCTGGTATTTTGGCCTTCAGAAGTGAGAGGATTGAGTGCAGGAGGTGGGAGGCCACGAGGAAGTTGGACGAGGCATGGGTGAGGCCAACTTGGGAACATTGTGTGCCGTTTGGGTGGCCGGAGGAGAGGAAGGATAGGAATGAGACAGCGCGTCGAGGAGAGTGACAAGAAGGTGGTCTGGCTTTCGGGGTTTGAGTTCCAGGGGAAGGTTGGACAGGCTGGGACTTTATTCCCTGGAGCGTCGAAGATTGAGGAAGATTTGAAAATTGTGAGGGGGGACGGATCGTGTCCATGGGGACAGGCTGTTTCCAAGGAGAGTGGGAGAGATTCAAAGAGGAGGACATGGATTGAGATTGAAGGGGGATTTTCTTCCCTCAGAGGGGGGTGGGAACGTGGAATGAGCTTTGGGCCAAGGTGGTGGAGGTGGGATGGACTGGAATCTTGGGGGGGAATGTGGGGCAGATCCTGGTGTGGAAATGTGCAGCCTGAAGGGGAGATGGACTGGAGGCCCGAGCCAGCTCTCGGACCCTTCCCCAGTGGGACGAGGTTCTCAGGAGAGAGGGGGCTCCAAAGGGCTGGACCTCGAGCCCTGGGGCTCCATCCAGGGGCTCGGGGTGGTGGAGAGGAGATCCCGAGGAGGGGTGGATCAAGCTCTCGCGAGAGCGACCCCTGGTGGCTGCCATGTTGTTGATCTTTCCCGCCTTTGGAGGAGTTGGTCGCGAGCGGGAGGGGGAGAGAGGTTCGTGTCGGTTCCTCACGGGCGGGAATCGGGGCATTTTGGGAGCGAGACCAGGGAGGACGGAGTTTCCACGGGTCGCCCTTTGGGTCTGGAGCGGCCGGAGCTCGGAGGGGAACGGGCAGGGGGATGGTTGTGAGGTGGGGCCGGGGTACCGTGAGGAAGTTTGGGTCGGGGTGGCGTTAGGGTGTGTGGTAGTCGGGGACCCGCGAGGCTTAAGGGGGGGGGGGTCGGGGTCCGTGAGGCTGTGGGGGGGAGGGGGATCCGCGAGGCTGAGGGGGCTCGGGGCCCACGAGGATGAGGGGGCTCGGGGCCCGCGAGGCAGAGGGGGGAGAGGGACGGGGACCCAGAAGGGTGAGGGGGTCGGGGACCCAGAAGGATGAGGGGGTCGGGGACCCAGAAGGGTGAGGGAGTCGGGGACCCAGAAGGGTGAGGGGGACCCGCCAGAGGGGTGTGGGATATCTGCAAGAGGAGTGAGGGACATGCAAGGCTGTGGGGGGCGGGGATCCTGCGAGGCTGAGGGGGACGGGTATCCAGAAGGTTGAGGGACACGCAAGGCTGAGGTACTCGTGGAACCAGAAGGGTGAGGGGAATGAGGACCCAGAAGGGTAATGGTGATCAGGACACAGAAGGGTGAGGGTGGTCAGGACCCAGAAGGGTGAGGGTGATCAGGACCCAGAAGGGTGAGGGTGATCAGGACCCAGAAGGGTGAGGGTGATCTGGACCCAGAAGGGTGAGGGTGATCAGGACCCAGAAGGGTGAGGGTGATCAGGACCCAGAAGGGTGAGGGTGATCAGGACCCAGAAGGGTGAGGGTGATCAGGACCCAGAAAGGTTAGGGGGGACGGGGACCCAAAAAGCTGAGAGAGGACAGGGACCCAGATGGCTGACGGGGACCCAGAAGGCTGAGGGGGAAGTGGGGACCCAGAAGGCTGAGGGGGGAAGGGGACGGGGACCCAGAAGGTTGAGGAGGTACGGGGACCCAGAGGGCGGAGGGGGGGACCGGGACGTGGACCCAGAAGGCTGAGGGCACCTGCGAGGCTGAAGGTGGGGGTGGGAACCCGCGTGGTTTAGGGGATCCGTGTGGTTGAGGGGATCGGAGAACTGCGAGTGTGAGGGGGACCCGTGAGGGTGAGGGAGTCCCGGCCCCATGGATGGGAATGAGCAGGAAGGGGTGCTGGTCAGTGGGACGAGAATATCAGTTCACCACAGACTGTAAGCTTTCAGTTCTGTAATGAGACGTCATTAACTATGACACCGACAGCCCAACCCTCTTTCTCCCAGTTCCACTGCAGACATTGGAAGACGGTCCTCTTTAAAATAATCCAAATACCCCTTGGCGCGGACCCGCCGAAGCCACAGATTAGAATCTGCATCTCAGATGGTGAAGTCTTCAGATTTTTCTTTAAAATATTGTTTACATTGTAAAACCATTTGGAAAGTGCGTTCACATATATTGTTATGTTCAAATCAAAAGGAAAAACTAGCACTAAACAAGGTTCAAAAAAAAACACACAGGAATAAAGTGCCAGCATCCTGGAGATGGATTTCACAGTGACTAAGGACAAGATTTGTTCTTGTCTCTAGCTGTGCACACACGAGGATGAGAGCAGTGTTTGAGATGCTCTAGCCAGAAAGAATTCCAATCCATATCCCCTCGGTTTTATTCCTCGGGCTGACAGCAAGGTTCAGACTGAAATAGCAGAGGATGAGAATCCAGGCAAAAGGACAGAAGCCCAGACCAAGCAACAATTTGGGCAGAAGGATTTAGATCCACTGGTAGAGAGAGAGAGAGAGAGAGAGTGGAAGGATACTGTCAGAATGCCCATAGGATTTAACCTGCTTAAAAGCAGGTGGCACAAATCTGTGCAGAGGGGCACAATTTAAAGGCGATTGCAGATGTTTGATTGGGAAGCTGCAGGAATTCAGCCCATCAGAATGAAGTAAATGCAATATCCAGAGAGAAACCTTGGGCTTTTCTCTGGAGTGATGCAGGAAGCTCATAGAGTGAATGGATTTGAGGCAGAGCTTGGTGGAGGAGCAGGCAGTGCTGAGGAAACACAAGGCTGCTGAAGGACTTGTAGAAAGAGAACGTGCAGAAGGCTGCGGGTGCCTGGAGTGCATGGCCGGGCAGGATGGTGTAGTCTGGAATAATAGGGACCTTTAACATTGAGACAGGCACATTGATGCAAGAAAAATAGTGGGTTTACGGGTGTGAGGGGTGAAAGGTTCAGTTTGTAGTAGGTTTGATCAGTTGTCTTGTGACACCAATACCCCTGAGCAAAAAGCTCTGCAAAAGTTAAGACACCACCCAGGATATCTTAGGTAAAAACCCTCCACCATTGAGAACATTTGCAGGGAACGCTGCTGTCAGAGAGCAGCAGCAATCAAGGATCCACATCACCCGCTCTGTTCTCACTGCTCCCATCAGGAAAGAGGTATAGCCGGGTTCAGGAACAGCTGCTTCCCCTTCACCACCAGACTCAACACACATTCAGGGACCCATTTAAAGACTCTTCCTTTTGCACTTTGAATTTTTTCTCTCTCTATTGCAGTTTGTTTTCATATCCACATTTTCAGAGATTACAAGTAGATGAGTCCAGTTGGGGAAACTTGGTTTTGGTCTATATAATGGTTACATTCATCCCCTTTTATTGTTCATTTATATTAGTGTCTGGGCCCCTATGTGGTCCAAGTACAGTTGACAGACCTTTACCAAAGGGTCACGTTTATGTGATTTTTTTTTCCCGTAGGTAACAGCAGTTCATTTCCACAGCCCAGCGTGCTATCGGACATCCAGTTGATCGTGATACATCTTTTCGCGAAGGCCAGTGCTATTTTTATAAATGAGATTAGATATTTGGTCAAGTTGTCGCTTGTTTCCATGAAGATATTGCTCCAGGTATCACGTGGAGGCCACTCCTGTGATCGTGGTTAATTTTTCTGCGCTTTCTTGCCAAAATGGCCTCACTTTCACGCACGACCACGTAGAAAAGTTTAATGAAGCTCATCATCCCATTGGCCTTCATTTCGGTTGAAGCACTGCATGCAGATTTTACAAAGCTGTCTGAAACCCTTTTTCCACGGGAATCCCAGTTCATTGGCCATGCAGTGTCTCAGGTTAGGAAGCCCTTGCTCCCATTTCCACTGGGACACAAGATTGCTTTTCCACTGAACACAACTCATCCCCGGGGAGCGGAGTGTTCTGCCTTCGACTGGAAACAGGTGATTCTCTGCTGTCTCTGTTCCACTGGTTTTACCACCAGGCCGACATCGGCAAACGCCGAGGATATGAGTAGGGTTAGAGGTGGCGTGAAATGACATCATTTGACACTGGCATTTGGACAGTGTCCCTTTTCCACTGGACCCTGTCCCAGTAAATTCCCGGGATTGGGCATGAGGGGCTGTACTTTTGAAGTTGAAACACTTTGCAGAGCAAAGTCTTGGAATTTAATTTCTTCAACTATGTACGCTATTCTGGCGCTCCATCCTGTAGGATGTAGGTGGTTCCTTTCATTGCACCTGAATCAATCCCTGACTAATCACAGAGCACTTCTGGTGTAGGGATTGCTTCAAGTGGAATTTGAGTTTGGGAGCATTTTGAAAACCACAGGTCTAAGTTATAGGGAAAGGTTAAGCAAGATTTTTATTCTGCGGAGCATAAAAGGTTGAGGTTGGATTGGGTTGAGGTATTTAAAATTATTGGGGTATAGATTTGAGGTGGGTTGAGAGAAAGGGGCAGAAGTTTAGAGGAAATGTGAGGGGGGACTTTCACTCAGAGTGGTGGGTGTGTGGAATGGACTTGCAGATGAAGTGGAGGAGGCAGGCTCAATATTAGCACTTAAGGAGAAGTGGGATATGTATTTGGACAGGAAAAGAATGGAGGGTCAAGGGGTGAGTGTAGGTCAATGGGATGAGGTAGGACAAAGTGTTCGGCGTGGACTCGAAGGGCCAAGTTGGCCTATTTCGATGCTGTAATAGTTAGAGAGGTAAAACGTGTATGTGAACATTTTGGGTCCAGTGACCATAGATTAGTTTCCAATCAATTATGGATAAGAGTGGGGTCTGCTGCAACAGCACCACTCAATCAATGCACCGGACACAGTTAATCAGGAAAGATGTTTATTCAGACTTGTTCCTCTCTTAGGTCTCTTGCCCACGACCTTACCAGAGAGAGGGGGATCTTTTTCTCTTCTATCCATTAGTGACTGGTGTCGCCCTCTATTCTGCTAATATTTCAAAACAGCACTGATCCCACGTTAAATGTTCCACTTGAAACTCAAACATGTTACAGACTAAACCAAGCCAGTCATCTTTGCTAAAATTAATGATGAGGGAGAAAATGAAGGGAACATAAAGCAAGGGAGTAACAGGGAGAGGATGCAGAAAATAATGCAGGCTGAATGAGAGGGGAAAGAAATCAGGCTTCAGATGATTAAGGAAGACGAGGCGAAAGAAGGAGACCCTAGGACACTGCCACCCTATGTTGAGAATGAGGACTCAAAAGATTCCTTGTGGGCAAGGCTATCTGCATGTGCTTCCCAGCAGCCACCGTGACTAGTCCTGCATCTCGCTTGGTTCAATAAAAGGTGGTTTCAGACTTGGCTCTGACGTAAACAATTTGCTCATTTTTAAACCAACTTTCCTCCCTCCGTCATTGACGGCCATGACACTGTGCACGAGTGAGGAAGATGGGGTGAAAGATCTTGAACTGAAAGTTACCTGCAGTAATTGGAAACCTGCCTTCCAGAGAGCTTCAATCATGTCAATGTTTCACCAGTTGTTGGACTTTACCAGCGATGAAACAGCGTCCCACTCCCACAGTGTTTCCTGTTACTAACTTGGACAGGAGTAAAAAAATGATTCACACAAAGAATTATAAACCAGGGGAAAGATATACTCTGAAAACAACAAGAAATGTTGTTCATATCCCACTGTGCTCCCGATAGAAGTCAAAATCCAATGGGCTTTATGAACTAAAACACAAATGGAACTTAACCCAAGATTATTCCCCCACCCCCCGTCCTATTAAATGTTGAATCCTGTTGTGTGAAGAAGGAGTTGCCTGGAACGTTAGCCCATCCCAGAAAGCTCACCAGACTTGGACTGCAGATCAACACTTAAGGATGACCAGCCGCAGCTTAATTTAATGCAATGCTTATTCCCCCCCCCCCAGCAAAAATCTTCAGCATTGCTTCATTGAAACTGGTCTAATTCCAAATAAGATCAGCAATGTCTTTTGGACCGAGTACAAAAGAGAGAGAGCTGAGGTACCTTCGAAACCCAGAACCAAATAAATGCAGCATTCAGTGGCAGCTCTCCTTGCATCTAATCAAGCACTTTTGAGCCACTATGAACTGTTCCCCAAGAGAATTCATCCAACCATCCATGAGTGCATTCCTGTCAACTCGAAAGCCGAGAGGGGATTTGGTAGAGTATTTAAAATTACAAGAAGGATGGATAGAGTTGATGCGGATAGGCAATTCCATTGCAAGTGGGAGAGATTGAAACAAGAGGTCTTGAGTTAAGAGGCAAAAGTTTTGAAGTAACGTGAGGGGGAACTTCTTGACTCAATGGTGGCTGAGTGGAGTGAGCTTCCGGGAGAAATAGTGGCAGCAGGGTCCATTTTGTCATTTAAGAGAAAATTGGAGGGGTGGGGAATGCAGAGAGGTGGTACTGGAGGAGAGTATTTAGTTCAGAGCAGACGAGAAAGGCCAAATGACCTGTTTCTGTGCTGTAATTGTTCTAGGGGTAAAATGTGTGGCAGTAACTTGGAAGCTCAACATGAACCTTCCGACTCCTAAAATCAAGAAATTTAAGATGTTAGATTTTATTTGAAAGGTTTGGTAAATTTTTATAAATACTATCCAGATGTTTTTTCTTTTTTTCTTTACATCAGGAAAAATTAAATGAAATGGTTCTTGCAGTCAAGAGCAAGAGAATTCCTCCAATCCAGCCCTTGCCCACAAACACCCCCCCCCCCCCATTCTGGGATCAACCCATCAGCAGCGTCCACTTCAGAGACAAACCTCAGGCACAAACATCCCAAAACCATCATCCCAAGACAAGGGGTTAATTTTTTAAATCACTATGCATTCATTTGATGTTATTTCAAATAAAAAATTAGTTTTTAATGCATATGTGAAATTAAATAATTTAAAAAAAATATAAGATGAATGAAGAATTATTTCAGGAATTATCAATCATCCACTACTCCCATTAACCCCAGACACCAGTACTGAATGAAAAACTAAACTGGCCAGATTGACTGAGTAAACACAGCTAAAATTGGCCAAAAGGTGCTGATGCCATCATTGATTTAAATGCAAGAGACACTGAGGACTGCATTGGGACAGAGATGGTCCATGGACAGCCAATACGGATGCCTTGGGGAACAAAGCCCGCACTGCCAGTTGGGATGAATTAGATTATGACAAGCAAATATTAGATACCCCCCCCCCCCCCACAGAGAGACCCAGCCTTGATTTTCATTTTTTATATTGATAGAGAGATCCCAGACATCACCAAATGTACCGAGACCCCACCGCATGTTATCAGTTAAAGGCAACGTATTCCTCTCTAATGGAACTTTTACTACCTCTATTACAGGAAACATCCTCCCTGCCTCATTTGCCATTGGAACGTTAGGCCCGCTTGTCGTCACAAGGCCAGAAAACGCTTGAGTCAGAATACTGATCATCGTTTGAGGAGTGACGAAGGAATTTGTGAGCACGATAAGAATCCTGTTTCACTCTGGTCTGAGATTGGATGGTGAGTCCTTAGCTACACATCCCTTCAACACACTCTCCTTCGCCAACAACTGCCTCACACTCCTATTCACCCCACCAGCTCTGTGCATTCCCCCTCATTCACCTGCGATTTTCCCCCCCACAAACCCCTGTTAACCTGCCACCTCCACTGAAGAGTGGGTGAACACACAAACCCCTTACAGACGGGGCCAGATTTGATCCAGAGTCATTGACTTAACAGGACCATAACACCACCTGTGGCATAAATATTCCCAAACCAATGCTCTAGGGCACTGGGAGAGCAAACAGCTCAAATTCTGCATTTGAGAAGTTTGAACTGCTGCACAACCATCAGGATCAAAGAAAACCCTAGTTTGCTTAGTTTTCAGCTGTCATAGACCACAAAAGGCTTCCAAACCAAAATTCAAAAGACAAGCCCCACAAACAAACAAATCTCTCATAAAGCTCTAACACTCCCCTATCTAGAGGTATCATCTCCTCAAACATCTCAATGCCACAGGTGAGAAAACTGTTTTAACTCCCACTCCAAATTAAAAAGGTGCTATTCCCTTAATTGCAGCTCTCTTGAAGGGCGGAGATGGGCCTTGTTTAAAGGGCCATCCACAATTTACTGAGATATTTCACACCTGAATTAATTGTCCTCCTGATTCCAGCTCAGGGTTTAAAACAGCCCCACTCTAGTCACTTGCAGGTTTCAGGCAGAGATGAGGTGATGCTGCCATCAGAGGAAGGTAGGAAGCCTGGTTTTACTGTGGCTGCTTTTTCTGGGGTGGTTCTTTGAGTTGTTGGGGTGAAAGGAATCCGGTGTTTGTGGGTCGTTTGCAAACTGGTGTTCCATGTGGTTCGTGGGTATTGAGCCAGAGAAATGTGTTGTTTTAATGTGTGTGGTTTACGGTGCCTGCAACTTTAGCTCTTGTCTTGGGATGATGGTTTTGGGATGTTTGTGCCTGAGGTTTGGCTCTGAAGTTGTCGGACTCTGGCTTTCCCTTACTCTTAATTTAGTCTGTATGTGGTCTGAGTCCAGCGTGTTCTTTGAATGAAGTGATAGGAGAAGGTATTCGGTTCAACAGTCAATTTATTACCCAGCACAAGAATAAAACTTAACAGAGCTCTGGGTCAGTCGTTAGTTCATAGGTCACCTGCACAGTGAGCTATTCCCCAAGACTGACCCCTATTGTCCAGTTGGCTCAGTTTATATAGATCAACCTTATCATACAGAACAAAAGTTGGCTTCCTTTGCTAGATCTTTTTGCATAAGGGTTATCACAAGTCATCTCCTGTTTTGCAGATATCTGGGGTGTAGCGCTCCCATCTTAATCCTCCAGGCCAGACTATCCTGTTGTTTTGATCAGAAATTAATTCATCACCAGATATTTCTAATCACCATCTGTTCCTGTCTGGCCAATTTCTGCTGTTCTCTTTAACACCTCCTCATGCCTTAATCTTCCTCCTAGACTGGTTTTCCATTCCCTTGGTTTCTTGCAGGCCATTCTTTGTTCTGGTCTGGCCTGTGTCTCCTGTGCTACTCACCACCTCCTTCAGTTGGAGCTTTCCTCCTAAATCATTTTATGAATTTCCTCTCCCTGTATTTGGGAGCAGACAATTTTGCTCAGCCAACTTCGCTCCATGCTGTGATTGCCACTTAATCACATTCCTCTTTTTCCCTGAACCATGCAGTACATATCAACTTATTAATTAATCATTTCTTTCATAATGTTTGAACCCCTAGATTCCAACAAAGTGTAGGCTGCTGATGGTTTGATCCCAGAATTGGGGTGGGGAGGGGGGCGGGGGTGTTATTTGTGGGCAAGGGCTGGTTTGGAGGCTGCAGGGAATTCTTTTGCTCTTGACTGTAAGAAGCATTTCATTTAATTTTTACTGATGTAACCATCTTACCTTACGTGTGTGTAATATTGCACTATGTTACAGGACAGTCAGTCGAATTTTGATCTTGGCATGTTTAACAGAAAATGACAGTGACCCAGGTTCAAATCTGCCCCTTGTGTCAGGATTTTCCCCCCATCACCTTTTACAAAATGGCAAGGTGAACAGAGGCATTTGTGTGGGTCAGGGTTTTTTTTTTAATTAATTTTTAAGAGTTAGTTATATTCTTGTTAATTTTACAAGAATATAATTCAAATCCCGATACATGTGGTTGATTAATACAAATTGAGATCTACCCAGACCCACCCTCTCCACATCCCATATGAGGGACCAGAGATCTTCAACAGATGTTTTATTTAACCATAATATTGTGAATATTTCAAAACCTCACTTCAACCCACCTTTAGGAAATGTGGGCTCCAACGATAGAATGTTCATCTCGTGAACGATACATTATTTTCTTGTGGTGAACAGTTCCGAACCTCAGCCAGTTTGCAAGATATGGCCACGCACTTTCTAGCTGTACAATTTGCAGCAATTTAAACCTGGTAAATATTCAGTTCTAATTTAAATTTAATTCCTTAACATCTCTTTCTCATGGATCCTGTGGGAATTTTTAAAAAAATACTTATTTCAACCAAGCTGCCCAACTTTAGGACATTGCCAAGTCAAATGCAGAAAAGTACAAATGACTTGGTAACATTTGAAACAAATCCGATTCCATGTATTTTCTTTTGAGGTGTCTGGTGAATAAAATTGTATTGAACCAGTCTATCTCATTTATAACGATCAGTCCATTTTCTATGTTCAAATCTCCATCCCATCTTTGCCTCAGTTTATGAATTCCTAATTTCTCAGCTTTTGCAGTCATTTCTACATTACTGAATAAATTGATATTCCCATGACCTGTTTCAGATGGTCAGGGCTTGTTATGTCCTGTTACTGTTCTATCTGCCACTGTATTTTACATTTTGCATATCCTCTTCCTAAAGACAAGGAAAGGACTTCTTGTTGGTCATCTAATCTCATGTACCAGTTAGGGTGAGGGAACACAAAAAAATCAACAGGAGTCTGGGAGAGTTGCTCACAGTTCACGTTAGTAATCATTCTCTCCCTGCCTGATTTCTGGTTTCCAATTTACCCAAATGTCTTAATTTCATAGCAGTCTTAAATTCTTCACTTCAAAGCAGAAACAATACCATTCAGGGTCTGAGTGGTGCTGGGGGCTTATTGCAGCCTTTGGATCAGGTCTAACAATTTGCACCATTGTTTTGAAGATCAGGCAGGCATTTGGATATGTATGGCTCAGTAGAGGAGGTGAGAATTGATCCCTGTCTGGAATGTGCTTTTTAACTCTCTTTCCCAGCTTTCTGGCAAAGTCTGTGTGATGGTTTCTTCATCATAATTCCCAGAAGAAGATATTCTACAGCTAATATTCCACACACTTCACCAAATGAGGCTAGTTGTGGGAAAAAGAAGTTCCTGTCTGTTTGGATGGACAGTTTAAGGGTGAAAAAATGACCTGATGTCCACATATAGTAACTCAACCAAATTCTGTAAGGACACAAATGCTGGAGAAGCTCATCTGATCAAGCAGTGAACCTTTATAGAGTACAGATACTCGTAGCCCTGTTAAAAGGCACAAGCCTGAAACACTGGTTGTGTATCTTTTTTTAAACTTTATTTATGAACATATAAAATACATAGTAAACAAAATAAACCAACCTCCCAAAAAAAACTATATTCCATCCCCCCTCCCCATAATTACCCCCCCCCAAACTCCCTCGACTGAGGGAGAGAAAAATCATATCAATTCGTTGCGGCAGAATGAAAACACCAAACCTAATTTTCCACGTCATCGCAATGCATTTACTGGCCACTGCTAATACTAACTGAATAACCTCAATTTGAGGTTTATCCATTCTTAATCCCGTTGATCAAGTTGTAATATACCGCATTAGAAAAAGCAGTGGATCGAACATAAAAAGAGTTTCTTTAAAGTAGTTTCAAATAAATCCTCAAAGGCTTAACTTTATCACACAACCAGACAGACAAAAAAAAGTATTAATTTGAATCCCACAATGAAAACATTAGTCTGAATTACTAAATCCTTATCTTTTTTTCCTGGAGTTAAATACAACTGATGTAAAAAAAAATTATAATTCACCCAATTATATCACACATTCATCAATTTAATCCACCATCTTCACACATAGTAAGTAGTCCGTTCTTCTTGGGTTAATTCTAAAGAAGAATCTCTCATTTAATCTAAAGTTGGTTTAGCCATTTTCTGTTGTCACAATCATTTCTGAAATAGATCCCTTTTTTTGCCCCATTTACAATTTTCAATTTTAGTTAACTTGGGTATCTTCAATTCTCGCCCAAATCCACCTGTGACAGCACTTACATGGAATGACACCCGTTTACCATGTCCCTCTGTTCAACCTCACTCCTCAGTGCCCGACCGTTCACCGTGTCTATCTTTTCTTGGTTTGCCCTTCAAAATGTGACACCTCACACTTGTCTGCATTAAATTCCATCTGCCCTTTCTCCAGCTGGTCCAGATCCTTCTGCAAGATTTCCTGGCTGTCCACAACTCCTCCGTTCTTGGTGTCACCTGCCAACTTGTTAATCCAATTCACCACATTATTGTTCCAGCACCTATCCCTGAGGCACATCTCTCATCACAGGCCTCCAGTCTGAAGAGCAATTGGTCTCACCAACTCACTGGCTTCTCCTGCACAGCCGTTGTTTCACATCCAAAATACAGAGGACATATGGATGGATGTTAAAATTCTCAAAGGTACATTAGTTAAAATGGTGTCAAATCACAAGGAACAGAAGTTGGCCATTCAGCCCACTGTGTCTGCTATCCCCTGATCTAAACAGTTCTCGCCTCTCATTCCAAGTTACGGCTTTTTCCCCTGATCCCTTGATACCCTGACTCATTAAACATCTATTAATTCCGCCCCCCCCCCCCACCACTTAAACTCTCTCAACAATCCAGCAACAAATTCCATGACCTTCTGGTGAAATAAATTTCTCATCTGCTTTAAATAGGTACCTTCCAATTCTAAGACAATGTCTTTTTATCCAAGGGAAACATTATTCACATCTACTGTCCAATCCTTTCAGCGTTGGAAATGTTTCTGAAATCTCCTCTCCTTCTTCTATACTCCAATGAAGAGTGGAGATATATCATCCTGGTAAATCTCTGCTCTCTCTCCAACATCAGCGCATCCTTTTTAAGATAGACTTCGCAGTTCTCCAAATGAGGTCTCTCCCATGCCCCATCAACACCTCCCTACCCTTGAAACAAAGGCCAACATAGAATTTGCTTTCTTTTCCTGCCGATCCAACCTGGTGGTTACCAACTCACTATGTTTTCCTGAACGAGAACCCCCCCAAGTCCCTTGACACTTGAAATAATTACATGTAATTTACGTAACAAATTTGAAATTTTTGGAAAGATTTGGGAATCCTATTTATAAACTGTAGGAATTAAGTTGTAAACGCCCAACCTGAACCTTCTGACTCCTAAAATCAAGAAAATTTGTTAGATTTTATTTGATAGTTTTTTAGTAATTTTTTTATAAATACTTTCCAGATGTTATCTTTCTTTTCTATTGGGTTGTTGGGCAGGGGGAATAAAAAAAATGCTATGTATTAATTTTTCATTATCTTTGAATGAGAAATTTACGTACGCATTTAATGCATGTGAAATTAAAATTTTCAAAGAAAAGCTTAACATAACGTTATACATTTTGCTTATTTTCAAGTTGTGGAGAGTGAGGAGGGTTTTCATGGATTACAAAAGGATTTGGACTGTTTGGAAAGATGGCAGATGGAGTTTAATGTAGGTAAGTGTGAGGTGCTTTATGTTGGGAAGAATAGCCAAAACGTATGCAGTGAAGGGGAGGGCATTGAGTAACAGAGGGATCTTGGAGGAATGGTTCAATAGACAATAAGAGTTGGAGTAGGCCCTTCGGCCTGTCGAGCCAGCACCGCCATTTTACAGATCATGGCTGATCACTACTATCAGTACCCCTTTCCAGCCTTATCCCCATAACCCTTAACTCCTTTGCCCACTAGAGTCTTTTCTAACTCTCTTTTGAACATAATTAGCGAATCTGCCTCTACCACCCTCTGTGGCAGAGCATTCCACAGATTCACACCTCTCTGGGTAAAAAAATGTTTTCTCATCTCCGTCCTAAAGGACCTACCCTGTATTCTTAAACTATGCCCTCTAGTCCTCGTCTCCCCCATCACTGGGAACAAGTAATCCGACTTCACCCTGTCTGTGCCCCTGATAATTTTGTATACCTCAATCATGTCCCCCCTCATCCTTCTAAACTCCATCGGATACAAGTCCAATTTTCTAGCCTTTCAGCATATGTCAACCCCGCCATCCCTGGAACTAACCTTGTAAATCTGCTCTGCACATCCTCTATAGCTAGTATGTCCTTCCTCAAAATTGGAGACCAGAACTGGACACAATACTCCAGGTGGGGTCTCACCAGGGCCCTGCAGAACTGCAGAAGGGCGTCTCTGTTCCTATACTCCAATCCCCTCTTTATGAAAGCCAACATGCCATTTTCCTTCTTCACAGCTTTCTGAATGTGCATGTTAGCCTTCAGTGACCGGTGAACAAGTACACCCAGATCCATTTGCTCCTTCCCATTCCCTAGCCTGTCTCCATTTAAATAATACTCACCTTTCCTATTATTGCCCCCAAAATGGATAACCTCACATTTGCTCACATTGAACGTCATCTTCCATTCAGCAGCCCACACCCCCAACCAGTCCAAGTCCCTCTGCATTTTCCTGACATCCTCCTCACACCCCACACCGCCACCCAGTTTAGTGTCATCTGCAAATCTGCTCATGTTATTAATAATCCGCTCATCCAAATCATTTACATAAATTACAAACAACTGAGGACCCAATACCGATCCCTGCGGCACTCCACTCGTCACATGCTGCCATCCTGAAAAAGACCCGCTTACTCCAACCCTTTATTTCCTATTTCTTAACCAATTTCCTATCCATGTCAGCACCTTACCTCCAATACCATGCTCCCTGATCTTGCCCACTAGTCTCCCGTGTGGTACCTTATTAAAGGCCTTCTGGAAGTCCAAATACACCACATCCACTGGCTCTCCCAAGTCCACCCACTTTGTCACATCCTCGAAAAATTCCAGAAGGTTAGTCAAGCATGACTTACCCTTAAGGAATCCATGCTGACTAGCCCTTATACTATTATTTCTGCCTAAGTGTTCTGCTATTACTCCTTTTATGATAGATTCCAATATCTTCCCCACCACTGAATTCAGGCTGACCAGTCTATAATTTCCCGTTTTCTCCCTCCCTCCCTTCTTAAAAATCGGCACCACATCAGCCACTCTCCAATCCTCAGGGACCTCCCCCGAATCTATGGAACTTTGGAAAATGTCGACCAGTGCCTCCACAATTCCCATAGCAACTTCTGGGATGCAGCCCATCAGGCCCTGGGGATTTATCAGCCCTCAGTCCCAACAATTTACTCACAACCTCCTGCTTCTAGATCCGGATATCCATTAGATCCCCTACTACCCCAGTAAAGATCCCCAAGTCTCTTGACTTATATCCTCCTTGGTGAAGACAGATGCAAAGTATTTGTTAAATTCCTCAGCCAACTCCTTGTTTCCGGTAATAATTCCAGCCTTTTCCATTCTTAATGGACCAATTTTAAACCGAACCAATTTCTTCCTCTTCACATATTTAAAAAAGCTTTTGCTATCCTCCATTATATTATTTGCTAATTTCCTCTCGTACTTCATTTTCCCCTCTCTTATGACTTTCTTAGTTACCCTCTGATGCTCTTTGAAGGTTTCCCAATCCTCTAGCTTCCCACTCCGCTTCGCTCTCTTATACTTACTCCCTTTGGATTTGATAGTGCACTTGATTTCATTAGTTAGCCACGGCTGCCATTTGCATCTCCTAGAGCCTTTCCTCCACTTTGGAATAAATTTGTCTTGAATCCTGTAAAAAATGTCCAAAAATACCTGCCATTTTCCCCAGTTGTCCTCCCAGCTAGTGTAACTTTCCATTTTATTTTGGCTAGCTCCTCCCTCATAGCTGCATAATCCCCTTTATTTAACTGCAGTACAGATGCTTCCGACTTCCTTTCCTTTTCCCTTTCTAATTGCAGCTCAAAAGTAACCATACCATGGTCACTATTCCCTATGGCTCCCCTACATCGAGGTCACTTATTAACTCTGCGTCGCTGCACAGCACCAAGTCCAGAATCGACTTCCCCCTGGTAGGTTCCTCCACTAGCTGCTCCAAGAAAGTATCTCGTAGACATTCAATAAACTCACTGTCTTGTGTTCCTGCCCCCGTCTGATTATCCCAGTCCACCTTCATGTTGAAGTCCCCCATAACTACCGTATTGCTACCACTTTGACATGCCACTCTTAATTCCTGATTTATACTGCCACCGATATCTGAGCTACTTTTCGGAGGCCTGTAAATGACCCCCATTATGCTCCTCACGCCTTTACAATTTCTTAATTCTATCCAAACAGACTCTACCCACCTGTTTCAATGTCTTTCCTTTCAAACGCCTGAATTTCATTTCTTACCAACAGAGCTACCCCACCCCCTCTTCCCAAGTTTCTGTCTTTTCTATAGGACGTGTACCCGGGAACATTGATTTCCCAAACCATTTGTGGGAATTCGGTCGTGTCCACAGGAAAAAGGGAATCTAAGGGTTGGATGTGATGTCGTGTATATTCTCTGCCAATCAATGGGAAATCTCCAAATCTTCAATCTTGGTGCAAGAGCCCACGAGGTACAAAGCAACCATCTCCTGTCCAAGCTGCAGATTGCAAGGGCTGTAAAGTGCTGCCACCGCCTGTTCACACCGAGTACTGCATGCATGAAGCGAGAGGGAGAGAGAGAGAGAGAGAGAGAGATCTAGGTATAATACCACCACCTGGTGTCCGGACTCGCGAACTACAGGATACATTATTTTTATTTTTCATGGGAGTGTTGGAGAATGAGAGGAGACTTGATTAAGGTTAACAAAATAGAGCAAGATGGATAATATGGAGCTCCAATGAACAGGGAGGTCTCACCTGTGAAGGAGCAAGTGTGAGATCTCCCAGTTCATTCTTGCTCGGGCAGTGGTGGCCAATTCAAGACAGCTCCAATTAGGGGAAGAGAATATGCTGTTTCAGGTCATGGGTTTGAAACGGTTTCCCCAGTTGTGCCATTCAGACTCAAGAGAGCAGATGCTTGCAGACAGGAAGGAAACCTAGTTTTATTGTGGAGAATTGCTTGTTTTTCGGGGTGAAGGTTGTTTGTGGTCTGAGATTCCTAAATACTTTACAATGGAAGCAGCACTTTTCCTTGTGCCTGATTGCTACATCGCGGGTAAAATGTCTCAAATCTATCACTCAGCCAGTACTGTTGGTCATTGATTTGGAGAGAGAGTGATGGCTTGGCAATATTTATAGCATGGTGAGTCCAAAGCTCTCAAAGTGACAGTGTGGAAGGAGTTTGTCTGTTCTTTGTGTTTTCTGCCACCCTTGAGAACTTAAAAAGTGTCCGTGAATTGTGGTATTGGTGAGACACAAGCTTGTTTTGCCCTCATTTTGTTCTGTATGTCTATAAAGTTTCAGTTTAGGGATAAAATGTCCAGACACTGTTCTGTTCAAAAGTCTAGTAACCAAATCAGATTCTCCCGAGTTCTTGTCATGGATATGCATCAAGAAGCCTGTTTTGCAGCAGTCGTGTTGTATTAGAGGTGCACATACAATTTTCAAAAATAATGAGTTTGAAACCAGAAAAAGATCAGGTCGTGCCCAAAGGTTCATCCGTGCTGTTGAATTGAATTGATTCCCCCAGGTCCAGAATGTGCACTTCCACCCCATGGTCTTGAGCTTCCCAAATCGCCAATGAACTTACGGCCCCCTTGAGCTGTGGAGTGTGGGAGGAAATCCACACAGACACCAAGAGGATGTAGAAACTTCTTGCAGTCAGTGCTGACTTGATCCTGGGGTGACTCGTGCTGGAGAGGTGGGACTACTGTCCTGCCTTCACCTTGTGATGGCTGATTTTTGTCTGATGGTGGATGGAGGTCTGACATGATATTCCCTTGGCCTTGAGGGAAAGAAGAGTAGAAATTGCAAGGGCTCTGACAGAAATATTTAAAACCTGTTTATCCACGGGTGAGGTGCCAGAGGAATGGAGGTAATCTAATGTTCCTTTGTTTAAAAACGGCTTCAAAAGCCAACCAGG
Source organism: Narcine bancroftii (assembly GCF_036971445.1). NCBI lineage: Eukaryota > Metazoa > Chordata > Chondrichthyes > Torpediniformes > Narcinidae > Narcine > Narcine bancroftii. Next base: position 36,551 of record NW_027212180.1, on the reverse strand, counting down.
TGAGCCGGACAAAATAGGTAAATTATTGGTGGGTAATCAGAGAGTACCTCGAAAAGAATCTGTTCAAATAGCTGGCCTTGATCAACCATAGCTTAGAATACGGGAGTCGGGCAGTGAGGTTGAGACTAGACAAGATATTGGTGAGGCCCTGTTGAGAGTACTGTGTGCAGTTCTGGTCACCAAATGAGAGGAAAGCTATCAACAAAGTAGAGAGGGTGCAGAGAAGATTTAAGTCAATGTTACCTGGATATCAGCAACTAGATTACAAAGAAAGATTCAGCAAATGAAGTCTTTATTCTATGGATTGTAGATGGTTGAGAGGGGATTTGATCGAGGTCTTTAAAATTACTAGGAGGATAGAACAAATTGATGTGGATAGACTTTTTTCATTGCGGGAGCAGAGATTGAATCAGGAGGTAAAAGTTTGGAAGTAACATGAGGGGGAACTTCTTTACTCAGAGTGGTGGCTGAGTGGAGTGAGCTTCCGGGAGAAATAGTGGCGGCAGGGTCCATTTTGTCATTTCAGGGAAAATTGGAGGGGAGGGGAATGCAGAGAGGTGGTACGAGAGGAGAGTATTTAGTTCAGTGCAGACAAGAAGGGCCAAGTGACCTGTTTCTGTGCTGTAATTGTTATAGGGTTAAAATGTGTGGCAGTAACTTGGAAGTCCGATGCGTATTTGGGAATGGGTCGATGGCCACACTGAAATAGGCCGTTGATTCCCACTTGAAATAATTGCATCGAATTCACGGAACAAATTTGAATTTCTCTTTTGAAGATTTGGGATGTGTATTTACCAATTGTCGGAATTAAGTTTTAACCACCCAACACGAACTTTCTGACTCCTAAAACCAAGAAAACCATGATTTTATTTGAGAGTTTTGGTCAATTTTTATAAATACTATCTAGATGTTTTCTCTCTTTATTGTTTTCTATTGGGCAGCTGTGGGAGGGGTTACTTTTTAAATCACTATGCATTAATTTTATCTTATTTTCAAATAAGAAATTTAAGTTTTTTTAATGCATATGTTAAATTAAATGTAAAAATGTTTCAAATAAGATGAATGAAGAATTGTTTCAGGAACTGGCGATCTTCCACGAGTGCCGTGAACCCCAGGAAGCAGGAATGTGTGAACGAAACACAAAACTGGCCAGAAGAACTGAGGAATCACAGCTAAAAGTGTCCAAAAAGGTGCTGATGTCATCTTGATTTTAATGCAGGTGACAACGAGGAATGCATTGGGGCGGAGATGGTCTACGGGCAGCCAATACGGACGCCTTGGGGAACAAAGCCCGCAACACCAGTAGGGATGGATAATGGTGGGTAATGAATAAGCATATATTAGAGACACCGAGAGAGAGCGACACACACATACCCAGACAGACAGACACACACACACAGACACAGAGAGACAGATACACACACACAGACACACAGAGAAACACACACAGACTGAGACAGAGAGAGAAACACTGACAGCGAGAGAGAGACAGACAGAGACACACACAGACAGAGACACACACAGACAGAGACACACACAGACAGAGACACACACAGACAGAGACACACACAGACAGACACAGACAGACAGATAGAGAGACACACACACAGACAGAGAGAGAGACACGCACACAGAAAGAGACAGAGAGGCACACATAGAGACAGAGAGAGACACACACACGACACAAAGAGACAGACACACACACACAGCCAGAGACAGAGACAAACACACGACACAGAGAGACAGACACACACACACAGATACATACACACAGACATAGATAGAGAGAGACACACACAGAGACATAGACACACAGATATAGAGACACACACAGAGACACAGACAGAGAGACACACAGACAGTGACAGAGAGAGAGAGACACACACAAACAGAGAGAGAGAGACACAGACAGAGAGACACACACACGGACACACACAGATACAGAGACACAGAAAGAGACACAGACAGAGAGAGAGAGACACACACATACAGACACAGAGAGACACACATTGTGACACAGGGAGAGAGAGACACACACAGACAGAGACACACAAACAGACACAGAGACACACACACACAGAGTGAGATACACACAGAGAGACGCAGAGAGAGAGATAGACACAGAGAGAGACACAGACACAGAGAGAAACACAGACAGAGAGACACTCAGACACAGAGACACACAGACACAGAGAGACACACACAGACACAGAGAGACACACACAGACACAGAGAGACACACAGACACAGAGAATCACACAGTCACAGATACACACACAGACCGATAGACAGACAGAGAGAGAGACACACAGACACAGAGAATCACACACAGACACAGAGAATCACACACAGACACAGAGAATCACACACAGACACAGAGAGACACACAGAGACATAGAGAGAAACACACAGACGTAGTGACACACGCACACAGACAGACAGAGACCCCTTGGTTGTGCCCTTCACCTTCGCACTTAACTCCCTCATCTCTCCTGGCAGGATCTCATCACCTTTCCTACCCGTGGACCATGACATCTGTCTGCTCATCCTCCTTCCTGAGAATGGTGTGAACTCTACCCTAGAAACCCCACAGCAAAGAAAAGGGACCCTTCGGCCCTTCTCATCCATGGTGAAATATCATTCTGCCAGTCTCATCGACCTGCACCCAGTCCCTAACCCTCCTGACTTCCCACATCCATGGATCTCTGCAATTGATTCTTAAAACGTAAGAGTTTGAATGTTAAATGGCAGACCATTGAGGAATGTTGTCAAAGAAAGGGATTGAGGAACTGTGGTACAGAACTGCCTGAAAGTGGAGTCCCATGTAGAGATTGGGGGGGTGGGGGGGAGTGAAGAAAGCTTCTGGTATTTAGGCCTTCAGAAATGAGAGGATTGAGTGCAGGAGGTGGGAGGCCACGAGGAAGTTGGACAAGGCCTGGGCGAGGCTAACTTGGGAACATTGTGTGCCGTTTGGGTGGCCGGAGGAGAGGAAGGATAGGAATGAGACAGCGCGTCGAGGAGAGGGACAAGAAGGTGGTCTGGCTTTCGGGGTTTGAGTTCCAGGGGAAGGTTGGACAGGCTGGGACTTTATTCCCTGGAGCGTAGAAGATTGAGGAAGATTTGAAAATTGTGAGGGGGGACGGATCGTGTCCATGGGGACAGGCTGTTTCCAAGGAGATTGGGAGAGATTCAAAGAGGAGGACATGGATTGAGATTGAAGGGGGATTTTCTTCCCTCAGAGGGGGGTGGGAGCGTGGAATGAGTTTTGGGCCAAGGTGGTGGAGGTGGGATGGACTGGAATCTTGGGGGGGAATGTGGGGCAGGTCCTGGTGTGGAAATGTGCAGCCTGAAGGGGAGATGGACTGGAGGCCCGAGGCAGCTCTCGGCCCCTTCCCCAGTGGGACTGGGCTGGCGAAGAGATCCCGTGGAGGGGTGGCTCAAGCTCTCGCGAGAGCGACCGCTGGGGGCCGCCATGTTGTTGATCTTTCCCGCCTTTGGAGCAGTTGGTCGCGAGCGGGAGAGGTTCGTGTCGGTGCTTCACGGGCGGGAATCGGGGCATTTTGGGAGCGAGACCAGGGAGGAGGGAGTTTCCACGGGTCGCCCTTTGGGTCTGGGGCGGCCGGAGCTCGGAGGGGAACGGGCGGGGAGATGGTTGTGAGGTGGGGCCGGGGAACCGTGAGGGAGTTTGGGTCGGGGTGGCGTTAGGGTGTGTGGTAGTCGGGGACCCGCGAGGCTGAGGGGGGGGGGTCGCGGCCCGAGAGGCTGAAGGGGGGGTCGGGGCCCGCGAGGTTGAGCGGGGTCGGGGTCCGTGAGGCTGAGGGGGGTCGGGGCCCGCGAGGCTGGGGAGGGGGTCGGGGCCCGCGAAGCTGAGGGGGGCGGGGCCCGCGAGGCTGAGGCTGGGGAGGGGCGGGTCGGGGCCCGCGAGGCTGAGGGGGGGGTCGGGGCCCGGGAGCCTGAGGTGGGGGGGGCGGGGCCGCGGGCCTGAGGTGGGGGGGTCGGGGGCGGCGAGGCTGAAGGGGGGTCGGGGGCCGCGAGGCTGAAGGGGGGATCGGGGCCCGCGAGCCTGAGAGGGGGTCGGGGCCCGCGAGCCTGAGGTGGGGGGGGCGGGGCCCGCGAGGCTGAGGGGGGGTCGGGGCCCGGGAGCCTGAGGTGGGGGGGGCGGTGGCCGCGGGCCTGAGGTGGGGGGGTCGGGGGCGGCGAGGCTGAAGGGGGGTCGGGGGCCGCGAGCCTGAGGTGGGGGGGGCGGGGCCCGCGAGGCTGAGGGGGGACGGGGACCCAGAAGGCTGAGGGGGGACGGGACCCAGAAGGCTGAGGGGGGACGGGGACCCAGAAGGCTGAGGGGGGACGGGGACCCACAAGGCTGAGGGGGGACGGGGACCCACAAGGCTGAGGGGGGACGGGGACCCAGAAGGCTGAGGGGGGACCGGGACCCAGAAGGTTGAGGGGGGACGGGGACCCAGAAGGCTGAGGGGGGACGGGGACCCACAAGGCTGAGGGGGGACGGGGACCCACAAGGCTGAGGGGGGACGGGGACCCACAAGGCTGAGGGGCGACGGGGACCCACAAGGCTGAGGGGGGACGGGGACCCACAAGGCTGAGGGGGGACGGGGACCGGGACACAGAAGGCTGAGGGGGGACGGGGACCGGGACCCAGAAGGCTGAGGGGGGACGGGGACCGGGACCCAGAAGGCTGAGGGGTGACGGGGACCCAGAAGGCTGAGGGGGGACGGGGACCCAGAAGCCTGAGGGGGGACGGGAACCCAGAAGGCTGAGGGGGGACGTGGACCCAGAAGGCTGAGGGGGGACGGGGACCCAGAAGGCTGAGGGGGGACATGGACTCAGAAGGCTGTTGGGGGACGGGGACCCAGAAGGCTGAGGGGGGGACCCAGAAGGCTGAGGGGGGACGGGGATCCAGAAGGCTCAGCGGGGACGGGGACCCAGAAGGCTGAGGGGGGACGGGTCCCAGAAGGCTGAGGGGGGACGGGGACCCAGAAGGCTCAGGGGGGACGGGGACCCAGAAGGCTGAGCAGGGACAGGGACCCAGAAGGCTGAGCAGGGACAGGGACGGGGACCCAGAAGGCTGAGGGGGGACGGGGAACCAGACGGCTGAGGGGGGACGGGGACCCAGAAGGCTGAGGGGGGACGGCGACCCAGAAGGCTGATGGGGGACGGGGACCCAGAAGGCTGAGGGGTGACGGGGACCGGGACCCACAAGGCTGAGGAGGAACGGGGACCGGGACCCAGAAGGCTGAGGGTGGACGGGGACCGGGACCCAGAAGGCTGAGGGGGGACGGGGACCGGGACCCAGAAGGCTGAGGGGGGACTGGGACACAGAAGGCTGAGGGGGGACGGGGACCCATTAGGCTGAGGGGCGACGGGGACCCAGAAGGCTGAGGGGGGACGGGGACCCAGAAGGCTGAGTGGGGACATGGACTCAGAAGGCTGAGCAGGGACAGGGACCCAGAAGGCTGAGCAGGGCAGGGACGGGGACCCAGAAGGCTGAGGGGGGACGGGGAACCAGACGGCTGAGGGGGGACGGGGACCCAGAAGGCTGAGGGGGGACGGGGACCCAGAAGGCTGAGGGGGGACGGCGACCCAGAAGGCTGATGGGGGACGGGGACCCAGAAGGCTGAGGTGTGACGGGGACCGGGACCCACAAGGCTGAGGAGGAACGGGGACAGGGACCCAGAAGGCTGAGGGTGGACGGGGACCGGGACCCAGAAGGCTGAGGGGGGACGGGGACCGGGACCCAGAAGGCTGAGGGGGGACTGGGACACAGAAGGCTGAGGGGGGACGGGGACCCATAAGGCTGAGGGGCGACGGGGACCCAGAAGGCTGAGGGGGGACGGGGACCCAGAAGGCTGAGGGGGGACGGGGACCCAGAAGGCTGAGGGGGGACGGGGACCCAGAAGGCTGAGGGGGGACGGGGACCCACAAGGCTGAGCGGGGACGGGGACCCAGAAGGCTGAGCAGGGACGGGGATCCAGAAGGCTGAGGGAGGACGGGGACCCAGACGGCTGAGGGGGGACGGCGACCCAGAAGGCTGAGGGGGGATGGGGACCCAGAAGGCTCGGGGGGACGGGGACCCAGAAGGCTCAGGGGGGACGGGGACCCAGAAGGCTCAGGGGGGACGGGGACCCAGAAGGCTCAGGGGGGACGGGGACCCAGAAGGCTCAGGGGGGACGGGGACCCAGAAGGCTCAGGGGGGACGGGGACCCAGAAGGCTCAGGGGGGACGGGGACCCAAAAGGCTGAGGGGGGACGGGTCTGGGACCCTGAAGGCTAAGGGGGGGAAGGGGACCCAGTATGCTGAGGTGGGACGGGTCTGGGTCCCAGAAGGCTGAGTGGGGACGGGAACAGGGACCCACAAGGCTGCGGATGCCTGGAGCGCATGGCCGGGCAGGATAGTGGAGTCTGGAATAATAGGGCCCTTTAACAATTAGACAGGCACATTGATGCGAGAAAAATAGTGTTTTACGGGTGTGAGGGGGGAAAGGTTCAGTTTGTAGAAGGCTTGAGCTATTGTCTTGGACACCGCCCTGGACATCTCAGGTAAAAACCCTCCACCATTGAGAACATTTGCAGGGAACGCTGCTGTCAGAGAGCAGCAGCAATCAAGGATCCACATCACCCGCTCTGTTCTCACTGCTCCCATCAGGAAAGAGGTATAGCCAGGTTCAGGAACAGCTGCTACTCCTTCACCACGAGACTCAACACACATTCAGGGACTCATTTAAAGACTCTCCCTTTTGCACTTTGAATTTTTTCTCTCTCTATTGCAGTTTGTTTTCATCTCCACATTTTCAGAGACTTCAAGTAGATGAGTCCAGTTGGGGAAACTTGGTTTTGGTCTATATCATGGTTACTTTTAACTCCTTTTATTGTTCATTTATATTAGTGTCTGGGCCCCTATGTGGTCCAGGTACAGCTGACAGACCTTTACCAAAGGGTCACGTTTATGTGATTTTTTTTTTTTTCCATAGGTAACTGCAGTTCATTTCCACAGCCCAGCGTGCTATCGGACATCCAGTTGACCATGATACATCTCTTCGCGAAGGCCAGTGCTATTTTTATCAATGAGATTAGATATTTGGTCAAGTTGTCGCTTGTTTCAATGAAGAGATTGCTCCAGGTCTCACGTGGAGGTCACTGCTGTGATCGTGGTTAATTTTTCTGCGCTTTCTTGCCAAAATGGCCTCACTTTCACGCACGACAACGTAGAAAAGTTTAATGAAGCTCATCATCCCATTGGCCTTCATAACTATCCTATCAACCTGAGTGGCAACCTTGAGGGATGTTTGGATTTGAACCCCAAAGTCCCTCTGTTTAGCCTCACTCATGTAACCGACTGGTAACCTTGTACCCAGCCTTCTGGTTTGTCCTCCCAAAATGCATCACCTCACACTTACCTGGATTGAACTCCTTATCCTTCGACAACCTTCAGCTTCATCCACAACTCCTCCAACCTTCACATCATCTGCAGACATACTGACCCATCTTCTGCCTCTTCATCCAGGTCATTTGTAAAAATCATCAAGAGCAGGGGTCCCAGAACAGATCCTTGTGGCACTCCACTCCTCTCTGCTTTCTTCCAACAAGACAATTTTTTATCCACAGCCAAAGTTACCCCGATCCTTTGCCAAATTGCTTTCTGATGAGTCTCGTCAAATTCTTGCTAAAATCCATGTAGACCACATCTACCACACGACCCTCATTCATTTCCTTTGTTACCCCACTCAAATAAAACTCATTTAGACTCATGAGGCATGACCTTCCCATCACAAAGCCATGCTGACTGACCTTGAGAAGTCTGTACTTCTGCAAATGCTCATAGATCCTATACTGGTCTATAATTCCCAAGATTCTCCCCATTACCTTTTCTAAACAAGGCGACTGCATTTGATGGTTTGCGCTGGATTTTGGGGGCAGGGGGCTGGGTGTTTGTGGGCAAGGGCTGGGTTTGGGGGCTGTAGGTGACTCGGAATTCTCTTCTCCTCTTAACTGCAAGGAACACTATGTCTAACTTCCTGCTGATGTGACTCTGTCTGTTTTATGACTGAATGAAGTGAATTTTGTGTAATATTGCACTTTATACCATGACAATCAATTGAATTTTGATCTTGGCATGTTTGGAAGAATGTTCTTAGTGACAGTGACCCAGGTTCAAATCTGTCACCATGTAAGGGGTTTGAGTGTTTTTTTTTTCTCACCCTTGTTGAAGTCGATTTCCTGTCAAGGTACAAAAAGATACAGTAACAAACCACAAACTCTAAAACACAGTCTTTATTGAGTCATGCCAGCAGGAATGAGGGGTACCAGTGGTGGGTGAACAGACTCACCTCACTATCAATGTTTGAACGGCAGTTAAAGAACACACTCACATGGTAGAGCTTTTAAGACATTTTCCTGCCAACAAATTAGATAACATTTCTTGGAAGGTATTAGTACAGCTTCTGCTTTACATTTTGCACATCCTCTTCCTCAAGACACAGAAAGGATATGTTGTTGGCAATTTAATCTCATGTGCCCATTATAATTAAGAACATCCTTCTGGTCTACAAAATTTCAACAGAAATCTGGAAGGGTTGCTCACAGCACACATTGGTAATCATTCTCTGCCTGTCTGATTTCTGGTTTCCAATTTACACATGTAATGTCTAATTTCATAGTCATTTTTAATTCTTGAAGTTGACAATGGTGTCTAACAGTTCAAAGCAGAAACAGCCATTCTGGGACTGAGTGGTGCTGAAGGCTTCTTGCAGCCTTTGGATCAGGCCTGATGAGCCTCCTTCAGGTGGCCAGAATACCCCCGATGTAAAGTCACATATTCTGCCCGAATGCGGCTGTAAGGAGGCCATGTGAAAGAGCAGATGCGGCTCGGAGGAGTACTTACCAATCTTCCTTCGGGAGGTATGATCTCCGTGTCTGAGCAATTCCCCCGAGGAACCTGAATGCAGCCGCCTGATGATAATCAGCCAGGGACCCAAATCCCCACGCCTGACAGCCCCTCTCCTCATGCCCGACAACCCACCCTTCCCGCGTCCGACAGCCCCATTCACCTCACCCGAGAGCCCCCATCACTGCTCCCGACACCACCCATGCCTCCCCTGCCCCAACATCCTGTGCCAGCCGCACCTGCGCTGATGTCCTGCGCTGACAGGAACTGGAGTGCGCTCTGAGGCGCCTCTCCTGAAGCTTTCCCTTTCAGGCTGCCATCTGAAAGAACATTCCATAGGGCTGTTTCTGCTTCTGCAGACTGATTCTTGACGTAGAATGCAGCTGAAACTGGCTCCAGCTGTAGTCAATTCGCACTATTGTTTTAGAGATGAGGCAGGCATTAGGATATGAGACTCAGTCGTGGAGTTGAGAATTGATTCCTGTCTGAAATGACCTTGGTCACTCTCCTAGCTTCCTGGCAAAATCTGTGTGATGATGTCTTCATCAGAATTATCAGAACAAGATCCAGCTAATATTCTGCACCCTTCATCAAATTGGAAAGAGAATGGGGGGAGTTGTGTGGTCAGGGCTTAATATGACACAGAATGATGCAGGTCTGTGTGGATTCAGTTGAAATGAGAGGGCAGATAACCTTTAACTTATCCCTGATCCCCCAACAAACCCACTCCCCCAATGCTAATCCCCCAAATGGCACAAGGTTGAACTGAGTCCTTTCAGGGTGAGAGGCAGAAGAGTGGCCTTTGTTCTGTACAAGGGCCAACAGATGCCAAGGACCGATCACCTCAAGGAGTGAACGAGGATTTAGAATAGGTTTTCCCCAACACAGAACAAAGTAGGAGCAGGAGGCTGTTTCTCCCCGTGAGCCTATTCTGCCTTTAGGTGAAGGACCACCAGAACGAGGAATAAAGAATGAAGCTGGAGGAACTCAGCAGGTTAGGCAGTGTCCATGGAGAGAGATGGTCAGTTAATGATTCAGGTCCGTACACAGACTGAAGCGAGAAGGGGAGCTGGCACAAAATTGGGAGGGCCCAGTGCCTCGGAAGCCACAGAGGATCACAAGACCACCCGACAGGCTGAACTTGTGATGGACACTATGAACTATGTATGTCATAAAGTACAGTACGTGCTCTGTGTCGCCAGATCACCTCGTTGGGTTTTATCTCAAAGAAGTGGTGAAAGGCTTTGATATAGATGTATGGACTGGCCAGTCCATATCTACCTGACCTTCTCCAACCTCTCCCTTAGCTCCATCCTGGATTTCCCGGACTTGCCCCCTCTTGCTTCTGTTCATGGAACCTGGCCCAGTCGTGTATCAGTAATGCTCAGGTTTTTGGTCATTGAAGGTGTTTAATCACTCCATCCTATTTGACGTGATTATTGTGTGCACCACAATGCTGATCCCAAAGGCTTTGGGCAATGTGTACACCTGGTGTAACTGTGCCCAAACTGTCTGGGCTGCACACGTGGATGAGGAATCGAACTCCCACTTTGAGGTGACTCAGAGAATTAATGAAGGACACAGAGTTTCACCAAACCACACTCCAACTCTCTTCGTTCTTATATGCAAGATTCTTTGCACAAAACAGAGAGAGAGTTATTGATCGTATTTACACCAGCTTGACTTCAAGTCACAAGATAGTCTCGCGAGCCATTTACTTGAATGATGGCTCGCGTGGCAGCACCCACTCCTGGCGACTGTGGGTCACTCTGATTAGGGCGTCCGAGCAATGCCAGCATAAATGTTACCAATATTTAGGAGAAGTGTTGCCCAGTTAAGGAATGGTTGTGGTGTTTTGGAGAATTTGTGTACAATGGTTGTTCTGGGAGAAGTGGAGGTTCTAATAAACAAAAACTGAAGGTTGTGTTTTGAAGGAAAGTATGGAGTGCTTTGCTAAAAAGGGACAAAAGTTGTATTTTTCAAAATAGGTCCTGTTTTTGGGTCAAAACCGACATCTTTACTGTGCAAAAATGTGTGCAATTTTCATTTCAAAAGCCAAAACTGTGATTTTGAAATTGGGGTTGAAAAAAACATCTGTGCTTTGTAAAATATGATACAATAAGATACAGGAGCAGAAGTAGGCCATTTGGCCCATTGTGTCCATTCCATCATGAACTGATCCATTCTCCCACTCACCTTTAATACCTTGACTATTCAGATATGTCACGGAGTTGTGTTAACCTTTAATATTAATTTAATATTTCTCGTATATAAAAATGTCTTAGTAAATTAAATTACTGAGGTAAAATATTGTACCTGTATTCTTGATGAGTTAGCTTGGATGTTTCCAGGTGTACAGAAGCCATACCACTTGGGATCATTAAAGCAAACACTGTGTCTGGGGCTCGAGAAAAATTTTTTCAATTGGTTTGGTTTGCCTCAAGAAATTAAATCAGATCAGGGAAAGAATTTTATGTCAGATGTATTTCAACCGTTAGTTTATAAACAAGGAGCTCAACAAATTGCATTGTCAGGATTTAAATATGGCGGTTCGGAAATTATGTAAAGATAAAATGCCCAGGGTTTCTTTGGAAAAATTGACTTGGAAATATGAGTTGGTGGGGGGGGGGGGGGGGGTGGGTGTGGTTTGTGTCTTCCTCATTTTAAGAATTTTGAAAAGCAGCTCAATTGAGATTTATAAATATATTGAATAATTTAGATGATATTCCAGCTTGGGTTTCTGTTGAATTTAATGCAATAGGGAATACGAATCCCCAAGATTTTATTTACAAATGGAATCCTAAGCTTTATTTGGAAGTGGGGAATCATCTATTTTGAAACATTTGATTGAGTTGATAATGAAATTGGCATGAAAGGTTTAATATTGAAATAGGCATTTTCCTTCTTCAATAGACAACCAATCCTGGAAGATTTGGAGATGGAAGGGTATTAAGAAAATTAGTTTTGAGGATGTGAGATTGAAATCTTTGAAAGAATTATCTTGTTATTACCAAGTTAAAGCTTTTTTATCTGTAAAAATAGGTCTTACTTTGATGTTACCTAATCAAAGTGAATTAGAATTACTGATTTGTTATCCTACTGGAAATAAATTTATTTCAGTAATGTATAACTTGCTTCAATCTAAGACCTCCAAAACTGGAGTGAATAAATCTAGATGAAGATGGGAAATAGATTTAAATTCTCAAATAAGCGAAAAGGATTGGATGGATTTGTGTAAATAATATGACTAAGATATAGGTTGGTTCAATATAATTTTTTACATCAGTTCTATTTGACAACGTAGAAAAGTTTAATGAAGCTCATCAAGGCTGAGGGGGGTCGGGGACCCAGAAGGCTGAGGGGGGATGGGGACCCAGAAGGCTGAGGGGGGACGGGGACCCAGAAGGCTGAGGGGGGACGGGGACCCAGAAGGCTGAGGGGGGACGGGGACCCAGAAGGCTGAGGTGGGACGGGGACCCAGAAGGCTGAGGGGGGACGGCGACTCAGAAGGCTGAGGGGGACGGGGACTCAGAAGGCTGAGGGGGGCGGGGACCCAGAAGGCTGAGGAGGACGGGGACGGGGTCCCAGAATGCTGACGGGGGACGGGGACCCATAAGGCTGAGGTGGGACGGGGATGGGGACCCAGAAGGCTGAGGGGGGACGGGGACCAAGAAGGCTGAGGGGGGATGGGGACCCAGAAGGCTCAGGGGGGACTTGGACCCAGAAGGCTGAGTGGGGACTGGGACCCAGAAGGCTGAGGGGGGACGGGGACCCAAAAGGCTGAGGGGGGACGGGTCTGGGACCAAGAAGGCTAAGGGGGGACGGGGACAGGGACCCAGAATGCTGAGGGGAGACGGGGACCCCGAAGGCTGAGTGGGGACGGGGACCCACAAGGCTGCGGATGCCTGGAGCGCATGGCCGGGCAGGATAGTGGAGTCTGGAATAATAGGGACCTTTAACATTTAGACAGGCACATTGATGCAAGAAAAATAGTGGGTTACGGGTGTGAGGGGAGAACGGTTCAGTTTGTAGAAGGTTTGAGCTATTGTCTTGTGACACCAATACCCCTGAGCAAAAAGCTCTGCAAAAGTACGGACACCGCCCAGAACCCTCCACCATTGAGAACATTTGCAGGGAACGCTGCTGTCAGAGAGCAGCAGCAATCAAGGATCCACATCACCCGCTCTGTTCTCACTGCTCCCATCAGGGAAGAGGTATAGCCAGGTTCAGGAACAGCTGCTACCCCTTCACCACGAGACTCAACACACATTCAGGGACTCATTTAAAGACTCTCCCTTTTGCACTTTGAATTTTTTTCTCTCTGTTGCAGTTTGTTTTCATATCCACATTTTCAGAGATTACAAGTCGATGAGTCCAGTTGGGGAAACTTGGTTTTGGTCTATATAATGGTTACTTTCATCCCCTTTTATTGTTCATTTGTATTAGTGTCTGGGCCCCTATGTGGTCCAGGTACAGCTGACAGACCTTTACCAAAGGGTCACGTTTATGTGATTTTTTTTCCCCGTAGGTAACTGCAGTTCGTTTCCACAGCCCAACGTGCTATCGGACATCCAGTTGATCGTGATACATCTCTTCGCGAAGGCCAGTGCTATTTTTATAAATGAGATTAGATATTTGGTCAAGTTGTCGCTTGTTTCAATGAAGAGATTGTCAGGTCTCACGTGGAGGTCACTGCTGTGATCGTGGTTAATTTTTCTGCGCTTTCTTGCCAAAATGGCCTCACTTTCACGCACGACAACGTAGAAAAGTTTAATGAAGCTCATCATCCCATTGGCCTTCATAACTATCTTATCAACCTGAGCGGCAACCTTGAGGGATGTTTGGATTTGAACCCCAAAGTCCCTCTGTTTATCCTCACTCATGTAACCGACTGGTAACCTTGTACCCAGCCTTCTGGTTTGTCCTTCCAAAATGCATCACCTCACACTTACCTGGATTGAAATCCTTATCCTTCGACAACCTTCAGCATCATCCACAACTCCTCCAACCTTCACATCATCTGCAGACATACTGACCCATCTTCTGCCTCTTCATCCAGGTCATTTATAAAAATCATCAAGAGCAGGGGTCCCAGAACAGATCCATGTGGCACTCCACTCCTCTCTGCTTTCTTCCAACAAGACAATTTTTTATCCACAGCCAAAGTTACCCTGATCCTTTGCCAAATTGCTTTCTAATGAGTCTCGTCAAATTCTTGATAAAATCCATGTAGACCACATCTACCACACGACCCTCATTCATTTCCTTTGTTACCCCACTCAAATAAAACTCATTTAGACTCATGAGGCATGACCTTCCCATCACAAAGCCATGCTGACTGACCTTGAGAAGTCTGTACTTCTGCAAATGCTCATAGATCCTAACTGGTCTATAATTCCCAAGATTCTCCCCATTACCTTTTCTAAACAAGGCAACTGCATTTGATGGTTTGCGCTGGATTTTGGGGGCAGGGGGCTGGGTGTTTGTGGGCAAGGGCTGTGTTTGGGGGCTGTAGGGGACTCAGGGAATTCTCTTTTCCTCTTAACTGCAAGGAACACTATGTCTAACTTCCTGCTGATGTGACTCTGTCTGCTTTATGACTGAATGAAGTGAATTTTGTGTAATATTGCACTTTATACCATGACAATCAATTGAATTTTGATCTTGGCATGTTTGGAAGAATGTTCTTCGTGACAGTGACCCAGGTTCAAATCTGTCACCATGTAAGGGGTTTGAGTGTTTTTTTTTCTCACCCTTGTTGAAGTCGATTTCCTGTCAAGGTACAAAAAGGTACAGTAACAAACCACAAACTCTAAAACACAGTCTTTATTGAGTCATGCCAGCAGGAATGAGGGGTACCAGTGGTGGGTGAACAGACTCACCTCACTATCAATGTTTGAACGGCAGTTAAAGAACACACTCACATGGTAGAGCTTTTAAGACATTTTCCTGCCAACAAATTGGATAACATTTCTTGGAAGGTATTAGTACAGCTTCTGCTTTACATTTTGCACATCCTCTTCCTCAAGACATAGAAAGGATTTGTTGTTGGCAATTTAATCTCATGTGCCCATTATAATTAAGAACATCCTTCTGGTCTACAAAATTTCAACAGAAATCTGGAAGGGTTGCTCACAGTACACATTGGTAATCATTCTTTGCCTGTCTGATTTCTGGTTTCCAATTTACACATGTAAATGTCTAATTTCATAGGAATTTTTAATTCTTGAAGTTGACAATGGTGGCTAACAGTTCAAAGCAGAAACTGCCATTCTGGGACTGAGTGGTGCTGAAGGCTTATTGCAGCCTTTGGATCAGGCCTGATGAGCCTCCTTCAGGTGGCCAGAATACCCCCGATGTAAAGTCACATATTCTATCTGAATGCGCTGTAAGGAGGCCATGTGAAAGAGCCTGATGCGGCTCGGAGGAGTACTTACCAATCTTCCTTCGGGAGGTATGATCTCCGTGTCTGAGCAATTCCCCCGAGGACCCTGAATGCAGCCGCCTGATGATAATCAGCCAGGGACCCAAATCCCCGCGCCTCACAGCCCCCCTCCTCGTGCCCGACAACCCATCCTTCCTGCGTCCGACAGCCCCATTCACCTCACCCGAGAGCCCCCATCACCGCGCCCGACACCACCCATCACTGCTGCCTGACAGCCTCCCCTGCCCCAACATCCTGTGCCAGCCGCACCTGCCCTGATGTCCTGCGCTGACAGGAACTGGAGTGCGCTCTGAGGCGCCTCTCCTGCAGCTGTCCCTTTCAGGCTGCCATCTGAAAGAACATTCCATAGGGCTGTTTCTGCTTCTGCAGACTGATTCTTGACGTAGAATGCAGCTGAAACTGGCTCCAGCTGTAGTCAATTCGCACTATTGTTTTAGAGATGAGGCAGGCATTAGGATATGAGACTCAGTCGAGGAATTGAGAATTGATTCCTGTCTGAAATGTCCTTGGTCACTCTCTCTCCTAGCTTCCTGGCAAAATCTGTGTGATGATGTCTTCATCAGAATTATCAGAACAAGATCCAGCTAATATTCTGCACCCTTCATCAAATTGGAAAGTGAATGGGGGGATTTGTGTGGTCAGGGCTTAATATGACACAGAATGATGCAGGTCTGTGTGGATTCAGTTGAAATGAGAGGGCAGATAACCTTTAACTTATCCCTGATCCCCCAACAAACCCACTCCCCCAATGCTAATCCCCCAAATGGCACAAGGTTGAACTGAGTCCTTTCAGGGTGAGAGGCAGAAGAGTGGCCTTTGTTCTGTACAAGGGCCAACAGATGCCAAGGACCGATCACCTCAAGGAGTGAACGAGGATTTAGAATAGGTTTTCCCCAACACAGAACAAAGTAGGAGCAGGAGGCTGTTTCTCCCCGTGAGCCTATTCTGCCTTTAGGTGAAGGACCACCAGAACGAGGAATAAAGAATGAAGCTGGAGGAACTCAGCAGGTTAGGCAGTGTCCATGGAGAGAGATGGTCAGTTAATGATTCAGGTCCGTACACAGACTGAAGCGAGAAGGGGAGCTGGCACAAAATTGGGAGGGCCCAGTGCCTCGGAAGCCACAGAGGATCACAAGACCACCCGACAGGCTGAACTTGTGATGGACACTATGAACTATGTATGTCATAAAGTACAGTATGTGCTCTGTGTCGCCACATCACCTCGTTGGGTTTTATCTCAAAGAAGTGGTGAAAGGCTTTGATATAGATGTATGGACTGGCCAGTCCATATCTTCCTGACCTTCTCCAACCTCTCCCTTAGCTCCACCCTGGATTTCCCGGACTAGCCCCCTCTTGCTTCTGTTCATGGAACCTGGCCCAGTCGTGTATCAGTAATGCTCAGGTTTTTGGTCATTGAAGGTGTTTAATCACTCCATCCTATTTGACGTGATTATTGTGTGCACCACAATGCTGATCCCAAAGGCTTTGGGCAATGTGTACACCTGGTGTAACTGTGCCCAAACTGTCTGGGCTGCACACGTGGATGAGGAATCGAACTCCCACTTTGAGGTGACTCAGAGAATTAATGAAGGACACAGAGTTTCACCAAACCACACTCCAACTCTCTTTCGTTCTTATATGCAAGATTCTTTGCACAAAACAGAGAGAGAGTTATTGATCGTATTTACACCAGCTTGACTTCAAGTCACAAGATAGTCTCGCGAGCCATTTACTTGGATGATGGCTCGCGTGGCAGCACCCACTCCTGGCGACTGTGGGTCACTCTGATTAGGGTGTCCGAGCAATGCCAGCATAAATGTTGCCAATATTTAGGAGAAGTGTTGCCCAATTAAGGAATGGTTGTGGTGTTTTGGAGAATTGCATTGTCAGGATTTAAATATGGCGGTTCGGAAATTATGTAAAGATAAAATGCCCAGGGTTTCTTTGGAAAAATTGACTTGGAAATATGAGTTGGTGGGGGGGGGGGGGGGGTGTGGTTTGTGTCTTCCTCATTTTAAGAATTTTGAAAAGCAGCTCAATTAAGATTTATAAATATATTGTATAATTTAGATGATATTCCAGCTTGGGTTTCTGTTGAATTTAATGCAATAGGGAATACGGATCCCCAAGATTTTATTTACAAATGGAATCCTAAGCTTTATTTGGAAGTGGGGAATCATCTATTTTGAAACATTTGATTGAGTTGATAATGAAATTCGCATGAAAGGTTTAATATTGAAATAGGCATTTTCCTTTTTCAATAGACAACCAATTCTGGAGGATTTGGAGATGGAAGGGTATTAAGAAAATTAGTTTTGAGGATGTGAGATTGAAATCTTTGAAAGAATTATCTTGTTATTACCAAGTTAAAGCTTTTTTATCTTTAAAAATAGGTCTTACTTTGATGTTACCTAATCAAAGTGAATTAGAATTACTGATTTGTTATCCTGCTGGAAATAAATTTATTTCAGTAATGTATAACTTGCTTCAATCTAAGGCCCCAAAAACTGGAGTGAATAAATCTAGATGAAGACGGGAAATAGATTTAAATTCTCAAATAAGCGAAAAGGATTGGATGGATTTGTGTAAATAATCTGACTAAGATATAGGTTGGTTCAATATCATTTTTTACATCAGTTCTATTTGACTCCACAAAAATCAAATAGATTAAATCCTGCCGTATCGGATTAATGTTTTCGATGTGAACCTGAGATTGGAACATTTTTGCATTCAACTTGGCAATGTCCTAAAGTTAGACAATTTTGGATTGGGGTACGTAATTTTCCAGGGCTTCATGTTATTTTTACCGAGTAATATTAAGCTCACACCAAGACACAAGAGCAACTTGTCCGTGAACTACTCTTTGCAGACGATGCCGCTTTAGTTGCCCATTCAGAGCCAGCTCTTCAGCGCTTGACGTCCTGTTTTGCGGAAACTGCCAAAATGTTTGGCCTGGAAGTCAGCCTGAAGAAAACTGAGGTCCTCCATCAGCCAGCTCCCCACCATGACTACCAGCCCCCCCACTTCTCCATCGGGCACACAAAACTCAAAATGATCAAGCAGTTTACCTATCTCAGCTGCACCATTTCATCGGATGCAAGGATCGACAACGAGATAGACAACAGACTCGCCAAGGCAAATAGCGCCTTTGGAAGACTACACAAAAGAGTTTGGAAAATCAACGAACTGAAAAACCTCACAAAGATTAGCGTATACAGAGCCATTGTCATACCCACACTCCTGTTTGGCTCCGAATCATGGGTCCTCTACCGGCATCACGCTTCCACCAGCGTTGTCTCTGCTCCATCCTCAACATTCATTGGAGCGACTTCATCTCCAACATCGAAGTACTCGATATGGCAGAGGCCGACGCTGCTGAAGATCCAACTGTGCTGGGTAGGTCACGTCTCCAGAATGGAGGACCATCGCCTTCCCAAGATGGTGTTATATGGCGAGCTCTCCACTGGCCACCGAGACAGAGGTGCACCAAAGAAGAGGTACAAGGACTGCCTAAAGAAATCTCTTGGTGCCTTCCACATTGACCACCGCCAGTGGGCCGATATCGCCTCAAACCGTGCATCTTGGCGCCTCTCAGTTTGGCCGGCAGCAACCTCCTTTGAAGAAGACCGCAGAGCCCACCTCACTGACAAAAGACAAAGGAGGAAAAACCCAACACCCAACCCCAACCCACCAATTTTCCCTTGCGACCGCTACAACCGTGTCTGCCTGTCCTGCATCGGACTTGTCAGCCACAAACGAGCCTGCAGCTGACGTGGACATTACCCCTCCATAAATCTTCGTCCGCGAAGCCAAGCCAAAGAAAGATTAAGGTTATGAGGCCAAAATTAAATTGAAATATTTATCACATTGAATTTGTGTCAATTGCTTCAGCAGTTGCTCGGAAATGTATAGCTGTAGCGGCACACATCGAGACGCAGTCGAATCGGCTCTGCACTGTTACGGCCGCAGCAGCAGTGTAGCCGTGTCAAGATGTTACTGCTGGGCGCATCTTCTCCCCAGCTCAAACGGGCCATGCAGATGCACTTGGCTGCGTCGTTACATCACCGCCCCTGTGTGGGCGGCACTTACGGGCCACCTGATAAGGTGCAGCATGGGAATTTTCCAATATAAACTGTTGGAAGTGCAAGCGACTAACAAAGTCATCTCCTTATTTCATTTCTCCTTGTAGCTACCGCTACAATTGGTGACCCCGACGAGTCCAGACGATTCTGGACTCCACACCATGGATGCTGCAGCAGTCAACGCAGTGGCTATGAAATTGCCAACCTCTGGACGCTTCGCCCACGCACTTGGTTCAGGCAAGCGGAAGCACGATTTCACCTCCGGCAGATCACGTCTGACTCGACAACGTTCTACCATGTCGTCAGTTCCCTGGACCAAGAGACCGCGGCCAGTGTGGACGACCTGATACACGATCCCCGGAGGAAGGAAATACCCAGCCCTCAACAAACTCCTCTTGAGGGCTTTCGGCCTGTTCAGACGACAGTGCGCTGCCAGGCTGATGCACCTGCACAGCTAAGGAGACAGAACACCATGTGCCCTGATGGATGAGATGGTCGCACGAGCAGAGGGCCACAAGTCATGCCTCATGTCTGAGTAGGCTTTCTTGGAACAGATGCCAGATGACATACAACTGCCGTTGACGGACGAAGATTTCTCAGACCCACGTAAGGTCACGGCCAGAGCTGATGCGCTGTGCACATGAAACATGAAAATGAGTCCGCCATGAACCGATTGACTCATCCTCATGTGGGGCAGCAGAACTGATCCCACCCGAACCGAGCACAACCGCCCCCCACCAAATTAGCAGAGGCACTGAACGTTAGCTGGTGTCTTTATCAGCAACATCGATGGGCTCGAGCGTGAAGATGCAGCCAGCCCTGCTCATTTTCAGAAAATGCCCAGGCCAGCCGCCGCTCATGGACAAGGTGGCTGACCTCACCAATAGCCTCTTGAACATTACTGACAAGGCTAGTGGCCGGCACGGGTGCTGAACTCAGTGTCATCCCACCAATCGCCCTGAAGAGACGAATATACCCACAAGGTCCCACCCTCTGGGCGACAAAAAAGACTGCCATCAAGACCTTTGTCACGCACAATGTCCAAAAACAACTCGGCAGAGAAAATTTCTAGTGGAATTTCATTTGAGCCACTGTGGACACATCACTTCTCGGCGCAGACTTTCTACGAGCACACAGCCTGCCTTTGGACGTGAAGGCCAAACGCTTGGTCCATTCCCAGACATCCCAATAGATATTTCTCCAGGAATGCTTTATGTTCTTGGCATTCTCCAGTTTATTTATTTTTTTAGGAGTGGGGGGGATGTTGGGAGGGTGGGTTGAGGGGGATGGGAGGATAATACCACATGTTTAATTTTTAAAAATAATTTACAGTTGAATGTAATACAATTATTATTTTGGTGAAAAATTGAGAAATAAAGTATTAAAAAAACCAAATTGCATTGTCTGCAAATCACCCAGAATGTGTGATGTGTGGCGGCTCACCACCAGGCAGGCGAACCAGCCCCGCTTGTAAGCCACGCGGTGGGACAGCCGGCCAAAATGGCGCCATTGGATGTGTTCCCTTCCTCCCAGCACGGGGCTCAGAAGCCCCGAGCTGGGGGACCACGTGATGCCCAGGTGACGTCAGCGCCCTCCAGCATGGTTTTCAGCCAGGTCCAGGATGGGAGTATAAGTACAGCTTAGCAGCCTGCAATAAACTAGTCTGCTCACTGAGCTCAAACTGTCTGGTTGTGTGTGTTCTTTCAGGAGCACTGTAGCTGATGCAACAATTGGTGACCCTGATTGGATCAAACGTCTTTGAACCCATCATGAGTGAGCCTGGGGTGATCAGCGCCTTAGCCGCGAAACTCCATGAATTCTGGGTTCAGGAGCTGGAGACCTGCGTCAGCCACGCAGAGGCTCAGTTTCACCTCTGCCAGACCTCGTCCGACACAACCAAATTCTATCATGTGGTCGCTGCCCTGGACCTGGCCATCGGCAGACACGTGCTGCACCTTGCTCAGCACCCACCCGCCGAAGACAAATACGAGACCGTAAAGCAAGTGCTTACTGGATCCCTCGGACTATACAGACACCAGCATGCCGCTCAGATGCTACACCTCGGCGCCCTGAGGGACAGGTCCCCAATGGAGCTGATGGACGAGATGCTCACGCTCATGGGTGAGCACACCAACTCCCCACTCTTCGAGTGCATTTTCCTCGACCATATGCCCGGAGATGTCCAGCTGCTGCTGGTCCAGGAGAGCTTCACTGACGTGAGGAAGGTCCCCAAGAAGGCCCAGGAGCTATGGCACGCACTATTCCCAGAGGGCTCAGTGGTCCAGTAGGTCTCGAGGCACAGACATGACCACGCCAAGCCTGCCCCGAGCGCTGCAGTAGAGCATTTGGCTCCTGCAGGGGTGCCCAAGAGCATAACCAAGGCCACAGCATCCGCTCCATGCCTCTGCTCCTACCACCAGCGCTGGGGAGCCAAGGCTCGGAAGTGTCATCAGTCTGGCTCATTCCAGGGAAATGACCAGGCCGGCCAGGGTTAATGGCTGCGGGGGCTGGCGAAGAACACAGCCTCCTCTATCTGCGGGACTCAGTCAGCAGCTGGCAGTTCCTCGTTGATCTGGAGCCCAGATCAATGTCATCCTGGCCACGACCGTCGAGTCCAGGAACTGACCTTGTGGTCCTCCCCTCCGTGCAGCCAATGCAACAGCAATCCAGATGTATGGAGACAAGACAGTCCACTTCCAGATCAGCCAATGAAATTTCACATGGAGGTTCACCGTCTTGTCCTTTCCAACTGCCATCCTGGGTGCAGACTTCCTCCTCGCACATGGGCTTCTGGTAGATATTCGGGGTAGGCGCCTGGTGGACGCCGTACCTTCCAGGCCGTTCGCCTCGACGCCTCCTGCTCGGAGCAACCACAGATGGCCACGATTAGCACACCCAGAGACTCGTTCCAGTGAATCCCGGAAGAGTTCACGACACTCATCAAGCCATAGTTCTCCGCTGCCTCACCGCACCACGGGCAGTTCCACCACATCCCCACTCAGGGCCCACTGGTTCACGCCAAGGCTCGCCGGCTCCTGCCTGACAATCTCAAGGAGGCAAAGGAGGAGTTTTGGCACCTGTTGGACCTGGGGATCATTCGGCGGTCTGAAAACCCATGGGCCTCGCCGCTCCACCTGGTCCTGAAAGCCTCCGGTGGCTGGCGTCCCTGCGGAGACTATCGACGGCTCAATGAGGTAACAGTTCCTGACCGTTATCCCATCCCTCACATCCAAGACTTTGCGGCCAACCTGCATGGTGCGAGGGTTTTCTCCATGGTTGACCTGATGCGTGGATATTACCAGATCCCGGTGAACCCTGAGGACATACCAAAGACAGCAATCATCTCCCCCTTTGGCTTGTTCGAATTCCTGCGCATGCCATTCAGGCTCAAGGGTCCCGCTCAGACCTTCAAGCGCCTCATGGACTCTGTGGGCAGGGACTTGGATTTTGGCTTTATTTATTAGGACGACATTCTCGTCGCCAGCAAGGGCCAGGCGCAACACAAGGCCCACCTTTGTGCCCTTTTCTCCCGGCTGGCCGATTTCAGCCTTGCCATCAACCTGGCCAAGTGCTAGTTTGGGAAAGAGTCCATGCAGTTCCTGGGCCATACCATCACGGCCGAAGGAGCCACGCCCACCGCTGCAAAGGTCTCCGCTCTCAGGGAGTTACCATGTCCGGACAGCCTCAAGGAGCTGCAGGAGTTTGCGGGTATGGACTACTTTTACAACCGCTTCATCCCGGGATTTGATGGATGCAGCCGGTGCTGTATTAAAAATAAATATGTCTGATGATGTTAAAAATCCTCTGGCTTATGATTCTCAGACATTGAATAAACACTCAAAAGAATTATTCTGCTGCTGGAAAATCATTTTTGTCCCTTGTATTAGCTCTGCAACATGTAGAAGAATGTGTTTGTGCTGCTATGGGATTAAGTATTGATCATAATTTTTGAGTAAGATTAAAAATAAGAATAGATGATGATTCAACTGGAGTTTAATTTTGCAAGAATAGGACTGAAGTATAAGACACTATAATGATATTAAGGGCCAGTGTCATTGAGGATTGCTTATTTAGATGTTGGATTTAGAGGTTTCTGCTACATTTGTTTTTATTCTATTGATTATGGCTGTGAAATCTATTAAGAACAAATCAGAGATTGCAGTTTAAAATTTTAACCTTTCAGAAGTCTAAAAATTTCTCCATGGGAAGGAGGTGTAATGGAATTGTGTTAACCTTTCAAATAAATCCTCAAAGGCTTAACTTTATCACACCACCAGACAGACAAAAAAAGGTATTAATTTGAATCCCACAATGAAAACATAAATCTGAATGACTAAAGTTAAATACAAATGATGTAAAAAAAATTATAATTCACCCAATTATATCGCACATTCATCAATTTAATCCACCATCTTCACACATAGTAAGTAGTCCGTTCTTCTTGGGTTAATTCTAAAGAAGAATCTCCCATTTAATCTAAAGTTGGTTTAGCCATTTTCTGTTGTCACAAACATTTCTGAAATAGATCCCTTTTTTGCCCCATTTACAATTTTCAATTTTAGTTAACTTGGGTATCTTCAATTCCCGCCCAAATCCACCTGTGACAGCACTTGCATGGAATGACACCCGTTTACCATGTCGCTCTGTTCAACCTCACTCCTCAGTGCCCGACCGTTCACCGTGTCTATCTTTTCTTGGTTTGCCCTTCAAAATGTGACACCTCACACTTATCTGCATTAAATTCCATCTGCCCTTTCTCCAGCTGGTCCAGATCCTTCTGCAAGCTTTCCTGGCTGTCCACAACTCCACCGTTCTTGGTGTCACCTGCAAACTTGCTAATCCAATTCACCACATTATTGTTCCAGCACCTATCCCTGAGGCACAGCTCTCGTCACAGGCCTCCACAGAGGATATATGGATGGATGTTAAAATTCTCAAATGTACATTAGTTAAAATGGTGTCAAATTACAAGGAACAGAAGTTGGCCATTCAGCCCACTGTGTCTGCTATCCCCTGATCTAAACTGTTCTCGCCTCTCATTCCAAGTTCTGGCTTTTTCCCCTGATCCCTTGATACCCTGACTCATTAAACATCTATTAATTCCGCCACACCCCCCCCCCCCACTTAAACTCCCTCAACAGTCCAGCAACAAATTCCATGACCTTCTGGTGAAATAAATTTCTCATCTGCTTTAAATAGGTATCTTCTAATTCTAAGACAATGTCTTTTTATCCAAGGGAAACATTATTCACATCTACTGTCCAATCCTTTCAGCATTGGAAAGGTTTCTGAGATCTCCTCTCCTTCTTCTATACTCCAATGAAGAGTGGAGATATATCATCCTGGTAAATCTCTGCTCTCTCTCCAACATCAGCACATCCTTTTTAAGATAAACTTCGCAGTTCTCCAAATGAGGTCTCTCCCATGCCCCATCAACACCTCCCTACCCTTGAAACAAAGGCCAACATAGAATTTGCTTTCTTTTCCTGCCGATCCAACCTGGTGGTTACCAACTCACTATGTTTTCCTGAACGAGAACCCCCCCAAGTCCCTTGACACTTGAAATAATTACATGTAATTTACGTAACAAATTTGAAATTTTTGGAAAGATTTGGGAATCCTATTTATAAACTGTAGGAATTAAGTTGTAATCGCCCAACCTGAACCTTCTGACTCCTAAAATCAAGAAAATTTGTTAGATTTTATTTGATAGTTTTTTAGTAATTTTTTTATAAATACTTTCCAGATGTTATCTTTCTTTTCTATTGGGTTGTTGGGCAGGGGGAATTTAAAAAAAAATACTATGTATTAATTTTTCATTATCTTTGAATGAGAAATTTATGTACGCATTTAATGCATGTGAAATTAAAATTTTCAAAGAGAAGCTTAACATAACGTAATACATTTTGCTTATTTTCAAGATTTGTGGAGAGTGAGGAGGGTTTTCATGGACTACAAAAGGATTTGGACTGTTTGGAAAGATGGCAGATGGAGTTTAATGTAGGTAAGTGTGAGGTACTTTATTTTGGTAAGAATAACCAAGACGTATGCAGTGAAGGGGAGGGCATTGAGGAACAGAGGGACCTTGGAGGAATGGTTCAATAGACAATAGGAGCAGGAGTAGGCCCTTCGGCCTGTCGAGCCTTCAGTGACCGCCATTTTACAGATCATGGCTGATCACTACTATCAGTACCCCATTCCAGCCTTATCCCCATAACCCTTTACTCCTTTGCCCACTAGAGTCTTATCTAACGCTCTTTTGAACATAATCAGCGAATCTGCCTCTTCCACCCTCTGTGGCAGAGCATTCCACAGATTCACACTTCTCTGGGTAAAAAAATGTTTTCTCATCTCCGTCCTAAAGGGCCTACCCTGTATTCTTAAACTATGCCCTCTAGTCCTCGTCTCCCCCATCACTGGGAACAAGTAATCCGACTTCACCCTGTCCATCCCCCTGATAATTTTGTATACCTCAATCATGTCCCCCCTCATCCTTCTAAACTCCATCGGATATAAGTTCAGTTTTTCTAGCCTTTCAGCATATGTCAACCCCGCCATCGCTGGAACTAACCTTGTAAATCTGCGCTGCACACCCACTATAGCTAGTATGTCCTTCCTCAAAATTGGAGACCAGTACTGGACGCAATACTCCAGGTGGGGTCTCACCAGGGCCCTGCACAACTGCAGAAGGGCGTCTCTGTTCCTATGCTCCAATCCCCTCTTTATGAAAGCCAACATGCTATTTGCCTTCTTCACAGCTTTCTGAACCTGCATGTTAGCCTTCAGTGACCGGTGAACAAGTACACCCAGATCCATTTGCTCCTCCCCACTCCCTAGCTTGTCTCCATTTAGAGAATACTCAGCTTTCCTATTATTGCCCCCAAAATGGATAACCTCACATTTGCTCACATTGAACGTCATCTTCCATTCAGCAGCCCACACCCCCAACCTGTCCAAGTCCCTCTGCATTTTCCTGATATCACCCTCACACCCCACACCGCCACGCAGTTTAGTGTCATCTGCAAATTTGCTCATGTTATTAATTCCCTCATCCAAATCATTTACAGAAATTACAAACAACTGAGGACCCAATACCGATCCCTGCGGCACTCTACTCGTCACATCCTGCCATCCTGAAAAGGACCGGCTTACTCCAACCCTTTGTTTCCTATTTCTTAACCAATTTCCTATCCATGTCAGCACCTTACCTCCAATTCCATGCTCCCTGATCTTGCCCACTAGTCTTCCACTTATCTATCTTATACTTACTCCCTTTGGATTTGATATTGCACTTGATTTCATTAGTTAGCCACGACTGCCATTTGCATCTCCTAGAGCCTTTCCGCCACTTTGGAATAAATTTGTCCTGAATCCTGTGGAAAATGTCCAAAAGCACCTGCCATTTTTCCCGAGTTGTCCTCCCAGCTAGTGTATCTTTCCATTTTATTTTGGCTAGCTCCTCCATCATAGCTGCATAATCCCCTTTATTTAACTGCAGTACAGATGCTTCCGACTTCCTTTCTTTTTCCCTTTCTAATTGCCGCTCAAAAATAACCATACCATGGTCACTATTCCCTAATGGCTCCCCTACATCGAGGTCACTTATTAACTCTGCGTCGCTGCACAGCACCAAGTCCAGAATTGACTTCCCCCTGGTAGGTTCATCCACTAGCTGCTCCAAGAAAGTATCTCGTATTGGGTAGGACACGTAACAGCAGCATCGTATAATTCAAAAGCAAGAGGAGTAGCTATATTAATTAGTAAAAATGTGCCATTTAAAATAGAAGAGGAAATAATAGATCCAGCAGGGAGATATGTAATGATAAAATGTCAGATATATTCGGAGTTTTGGAATCTACTCAATGTATATTCACCTAACGAAGAAGATCAAAAGTTTATGCAAGATATCTTTTTGAAGGTAGCAGATACGCAAGGGAACATATTAATAGGAGGGGATTTCAACCTGAATTTGGATTCAAATATGGATAAAACTGGGGAAAAAAATTAACATAAAGAACAAAGTAACCAAATTTATAATTAAATCAATGGATGAAAGTATCTCGTAGACATTCAATAAACTCACTCTCTTGTGTTCCTGCCCCCGTCTGATTATCCCAGTCCACTTTCATGTTGAAGTCCCCCATAACTACCGTATTGCTACCACTTTGACATGCCACTCTTAATTCCTGATTTATACTTTAATATCTGAGCTACTTTTCGGAGGCCTGTAAATGACCCCCATTATGGTCCTCATGCCTTTACAATTTCTTAATTCTATCAAAACAGACTCTACCCACCTGTTTCAATGTCTTTCCTTTCAAATGCCTGAATTTTATTTCTTACCAACAGAGCTACCCCACCTCCTCTTCCCAACTTTCTGTCTTTTCTATAGGACGTGTACCCGGGAACATTGATTTCCCAATCCTGCCGTTCCCGCAGCCATGTCTCTGTAACTCCGACATCTCCTGTCCAAGCTGCAGATTGCAAGAGCTGTAAAGTGCTGCCACCGCCTGTTCACACCGAGTACTGCATGCATGAAGCGAGAGGGGGAGAGAGAGAGAGAGAGATCTAGGTATAATACCACCACCTGGTGTCCAGACTCGCGAACTACAGGATACCTGATTTTTATTTTTCATGGGAGTGTTGGAGAATGAGAGGAGACTTGATTAAGGTTAACAAAATTGAGCAAGATGGATAATATGGAGCTCCAATGAACAGGGAGGTCTCACCTGTGAAGGAGCAAGTGTGAGATCTCCCAGTTCATTCTTGCTCGGGCAGTGGTGGCCAATTGCAAGACAGCTCCAATTAGGGGAAGAGAATATGCTGTTTCAGGTCATGGATTTGAAACGGTTTCCCCAGTTGTGCCATTCAGACTCAAGAGAGCAGATGCTTGCAGACAGGAAGGAAACCTAGTTTTATTGTGGAGAATTGCTTGTTTTTCGGGGTGAAGGTTGTTTGTGGTCTGAGATTCCTAAATACTTCACAATGGAAGCAGCAATTTTCCTTGTGCCCGATTGCTACATAGCGGGTAAAATGTCTCAAATCTATCGCTCAGCCAGGACTTTGGGTCATTGATTTGGAGAGAGAGTGATGGCTTGGCAATATTTATAGCATGGTGAGTCCAAAGCTCTCAAAGTGACAGTGTGGAAGGAGTTTGTCTGTTCTTTGTGTTTTCTGCCACCCTTGAGAACTTAAAAAGTGTCCGTGAATTGTGGTATTGGTGAGACACAAGCTTGTTTTGCCCTCTTTTTGTTCTGTATGTCTATAAAGTTTCAGTTTAGGGATAAAATGTCCAGACACTGTTCTGTTCAAAAGTCTAGTAACTAAATCAGATTCTCCCGAGTTCTTGTCATGGATATGTATCAAGAAGCCTGTTTTGCAGCAGTCGTGTTGCATTAGAGGTGCACATACAATTTTCAAAAATAATGAGTTTGAAACCAGAAAAAGATCAGGTCGTGCCCAAAGGTTCATCCGTGCAGTTGAATTGAATTGATGCCCCCAGGTCCAGAATGTGCACTTCCACCCCATGGTCTTGAGCTTCCCAATTCGCCAATGAACTTACGGCCCCCTTGAGCTGTGGAGTGTGGGAGGAAATCCACACAGACACCAAGAGGATGTAGAAACTTCTTGCAGTCAGTGCTCACTTGATCCATGACTCGTGCTGGAGAGGTGGGACTACTGTCCTGCCTTCATCTTGTGTCGGCTAATTTTTGTCTGATGGTGGATGGACGTCTGACATGATATTCCCTTGGCCTTGAGGGAAAGAAGTGTAGAAATTGCCAGGGCTCTGACAGAAATATTTAAAACCTGTTTATCCACGGGTGAGGTGCCAGAGGAATGGATGTAATCTAATGTTCCTTTGTTGAAAAACGGCTTCAAAAGCCAACCAAGTGAGCCTGACAGTGATAGGTTAATTATTGGAGGGTAATCAGAGAGTACCTCGAAAAGAATCTGTTCAAATAGCTGGCGTTGATCAACCATCACATAGAATACAGGAGTCGGGCAGTGAGGTTGAGACTAGACAAGATATTGGTGAGGCTCTTTTGTGAGTACTGTGTGCAGTTCTGGTCACCAAATGAGAGGAAAGCTATCAATAAAGTAGAGAGGGTGCAGAGAAGATTTACGTCAATGTTACCTGGATATCAGCAACTAGATTACAAAGAAAGATTGAGCAAATGAAGTCTTTATTCTTTGGATTGTAGATGGTTGAGAGGGGATTTGATCGAAGTCTTTAAAATTACTAGGAGGATAGAACGAGTTGATGTGGATAGACTTTTTTCATTGCGGGGAGCAGGGATTGAAACAGGAGGTAAAAGTTTGGAAGTAACATGAGGGGGAACTTCTTTACTCAGAGTGGTGGCTGAGTGGAGTGAGCTTCCGGGAAAAGTAGTGGCGGCAGGGTCCATTTTCTCATTTCAGGGAAAATTGGAGGGGAGGGGAATGCAGAGAGGTGGTACAAGAGGAGAGTATTTCGTTCAGTGCAGACAAGAAGGGCCAAATGACCTGTTTCTGTGCTGTAATTGTTTTCGGGTTAAAATGTGTGGCAGTAACTTGGAAGTCCGATGCGTATTTGGGAATGGGTCGATAGCCACACTGAAATAGGCCGTTGTATCCCACTTGAAATAATTACATTGAATTCACGGAACAAATTTGAATTTCTCTTTTGAAGATTTGGGATGTGTATTTACCAATTGTAGGAATTAAGTTGTAATCACCCAACACGAACTTTCTGACTCCTAAAACCAAGAAAAGCAAGATTTTATTTGAGAGTTTTGCTCAATTTTTATGAATGCTATCTAGATGTTTCCTCTCTTTATTGTTTTCTATTGGGCAGCTGTGAGAGGGGTTACTTTTTAAATCACTATGCATTAATTTTATCTTATTTTCAAATAAGAAATTTAAGTTTTTTAATGCATATGTTAAATTAAATGTAAAAATGTTACAAATAAGATAAATGAAGAATTGTTTCAGGAACTGGCGATTTTCCATGAGTGCCGTGAACCCCAGGCAGCAGGAATGTGTGAACGAAACACAAAACTGGCCAGAACAACTGAGGAAATACGGCTAAAAGTGCCCAAAAAGGTGCTGATGCCACCTTGATTTTAATGCAGGTGACACCGAGGAATGCGTTGGGGCAGAGATGGTCCATGGACAGCCAATACGGACGCCTTGGGGAACAAAGCCCGCACCACCTGTCGGGATGGATAATGGTGGGTAATGAATAAGCAAATATTAGAGACACTGATAGAGAGCGACACACATACCCAGACAGACAGACACACACACACAGACACACACACACAGGAAGAGACAGAGAGAGACTCTGACAGCGAGAGAGAGACAGAGAGACACACACAGACGGATACACACACAGACACACACAGACAGATAGAGAGACACACACAGACGGATACACACACAGACACACACAGACAGATAGAGAGACACACACAGATGGAGAGAGAGATACACAGAGACAGAGAGACACACATAGAGACAGAGAGAGACACACACACACACGACACAGAGACAACACACACACACGACACAGAGAGACACACACACACACACACGAGAGAGAGACACACACACATACAGACACAGAGAGAGTCACACATTGAGACACAGAGGGAGAGACAGAAAGACACACACACACAGACAGTGACACACACAGAGAGAGAAAGACACACAAACAGACAGAGAGAGAGACACACAGAGAGAGAGAGAGAGACACACACACACAGACCCACACAGAGAGAGACACAGACAGAGAGAGAGAGATAGAGAGAGAGACATGGACACAGAGAAACAGACAGAGAGACACAGACAGAGAGACACAGACAGAGAAACACACACACACACAGACACACACACACACAGACACACAGACACAGAGAGAGACACAGACACAGAGAGACACACACACACACTGAGACAGACACAGAGACAGATACAGAGACACAGACAGAGAGACACACACACATACCCAGACAGACAGACACACTCACACAGAGACACAGAGAGACAGATATATAGACACAGAGAGACAGATATATAGACACAGAGAGACAGATATACCGACACAGACACACAGAGAGACACATACAGACAGAGAGAGAGAGACTGACAGCGAGAGAGAGACACACAGACAGAGAGAGACACACAGACAGAGAGAGACACACAGACAGAGAGAGACACACACACACAGAGACAGACACAGAGACAGACACAGATACAGAGACACAGACAGAGAGAGACACACACACATACCCAGACAGACAGACACACTCACACACAGACACAGAGAGACAGATATATAGACAAAGAGAGACAGATATACAGACACAGACACACAGAGAGACACATACAGACAGAGAAAGAGACACTGACAGCGAGAGAGAGACAGAGAGAGAGACACAGACAGAGAGAGACAGAGAGAGAGAGTCACAGACATACACACACAGAGACACACACAGACAGACACACACAGACAGAGAGAGACACACAGACAGAGAGAGACACACAGACACAGAGACACACACAGAGAGACACAGAGTGACACAAAGAGAGACACAGATAGAGAGAGAGACACAGACAGAGAGAGAGACACAGACAGAGAGAGAGACACAGACAGACAGAGACACAGACAGACAGAGACACAGACAGAGAGACACAGACAGAGAGAGAGAGAGACACAGAGAGATAGAGACACACACAGACTGACAGAGAGAGACCCCTTGGTTGTGCACTTAACTCCCTCATCTCTCCTGGCAGGATCTCATCACCTTTCCTACCCGTGGACCATGACATCTGTCAGCTCATCCTCCTTCCTGAGAATGGTGTGAACTCTACCCTAGAAACCCCACAGCAAAGAAAAGGGACCCTTCGGCCCTTCTCGTCCATGGTGAAATATCATTCTGCCAGTTTCATCGACCTGCACCCTGACTTCCCACATCCATGGATCTCTGCAATTGATTCTTAAAACGTAAGAGTTTGAATGTTAAATGGCAGACCATTGAGGAGTGTTGTCAAACAAAGGGATTGAGGAACTGTGGTACAGAACTGCCCAAAAGTGGAGTCCCTTGTAGAGGTGGGGGGGAGTGAAGAAAGCTTCTGGTATTTTGGCCTTCAGAAGTGAGAGGATTGAGTGCAGGAGGTGGGAGGCCACGAGGAAGTTGGACGAGGCATGGGTGAGGCCAACTTGGGAACATTGTGTGCCGTTTGGGTGGCCGGAGGAGAGGAAGGATAGGAATGAGACAGCGCGTCGAGGAGAGTGACAAGAAGGTGGTCTGGCTTTCGGGGTTTGAGTTCCAGGGGAAGGTTGGACAGGCTGGGACTTTATTCCCTGGAGCGTCGAAGATTGAGGAAGATTTGAAAATTGTGAGGGGGGACGGATCGTGTCCATGGGGACAGGCTGTTTCCAAGGAGAGTGGGAGAGATTCAAAGAGGAGGACATGGATTGAGATTGAAGGGGGATTTTCTTCCCTCAGAGGGGGGTGGGAACGTGGAATGAGCTTTGGGCCAAGGTGGTGGAGGTGGGATGGACTGGAATCTTGGGGGGGAATGTGGGGCAGATCCTGGTGTGGAAATGTGCAGCCTGAAGGGGAGATGGACTGGAGGCCCGAGCCAGCTCTCGGACCCTTCCCCAGTGGGACGAGGTTCTCAGGAGAGAGGGGGCTCCAAAGGGCTGGACCTCGAGCCCTGGGGCTCCATCCAGGGGCTCGGGGTGGTGGAGAGGAGATCCCGAGGAGGGGTGGATCAAGCTCTCGCGAGAGCGACCCCTGGTGGCTGCCATGTTGTTGATCTTTCCCGCCTTTGGAGGAGTTGGTCGCGAGCGGGAGGGGGAGAGAGGTTCGTGTCGGTTCCTCACGGGCGGGAATCGGGGCATTTTGGGAGCGAGACCAGGGAGGACGGAGTTTCCACGGGTCGCCCTTTGGGTCTGGAGCGGCCGGAGCTCGGAGGGGAACGGGCAGGGGGATGGTTGTGAGGTGGGGCCGGGGTACCGTGAGGAAGTTTGGGTCGGGGTGGCGTTAGGGTGTGTGGTAGTCGGGGACCCGCGAGGCTTAAGGGGGGGGGGGTCGGGGTCCGTGAGGCTGTGGGGGGGAGGGGGATCCGCGAGGCTGAGGGGGCTCGGGGCCCACGAGGATGAGGGGGCTCGGGGCCCGCGAGGCAGAGGGGGGAGAGGGACGGGGACCCAGAAGGGTGAGGGGGTCGGGGACCCAGAAGGATGAGGGGGTCGGGGACCCAGAAGGGTGAGGGAGTCGGGGACCCAGAAGGGTGAGGGGGACCCGCCAGAGGGGTGTGGGATATCTGCAAGAGGAGTGAGGGACATGCAAGGCTGTGGGGGGCGGGGATCCTGCGAGGCTGAGGGGGACGGGTATCCAGAAGGTTGAGGGACACGCAAGGCTGAGGTACTCGTGGAACCAGAAGGGTGAGGGGAATGAGGACCCAGAAGGGTAATGGTGATCAGGACACAGAAGGGTGAGGGTGGTCAGGACCCAGAAGGGTGAGGGTGATCAGGACCCAGAAGGGTGAGGGTGATCAGGACCCAGAAGGGTGAGGGTGATCTGGACCCAGAAGGGTGAGGGTGATCAGGACCCAGAAGGGTGAGGGTGATCAGGACCCAGAAGGGTGAGGGTGATCAGGACCCAGAAGGGTGAGGGTGATCAGGACCCAGAAAGGTTAGGGGGGACGGGGACCCAAAAAGCTGAGAGAGGACAGGGACCCAGATGGCTGACGGGGACCCAGAAGGCTGAGGGGGAAGTGGGGACCCAGAAGGCTGAGGGGGGAAGGGGACGGGGACCCAGAAGGTTGAGGAGGTACGGGGACCCAGAGGGCGGAGGGGGGGACCGGGACGTGGACCCAGAAGGCTGAGGGCACCTGCGAGGCTGAAGGTGGGGGTGGGAACCCGCGTGGTTTAGGGGATCCGTGTGGTTGAGGGGATCGGAGAACTGCGAGTGTGAGGGGGACCCGTGAGGGTGAGGGAGTCCCGGCCCCATGGATGGGAATGAGCAGGAAGGGGTGCTGGTCAGTGGGACGAGAATATCAGTTCACCACAGACTGTAAGCTTTCAGTTCTGTAATGAGACGTCATTAACTATGACACCGACAGCCCAACCCTCTTTCTCCCAGTTCCACTGCAGACATTGGAAGACGGTCCTCTTTAAAATAATCCAAATACCCCTTGGCGCGGACCCGCCGAAGCCACAGATTAGAATCTGCATCTCAGATGGTGAAGTCTTCAGATTTTTCTTTAAAATATTGTTTACATTGTAAAACCATTTGGAAAGTGCGTTCACATATATTGTTATGTTCAAATCAAAAGGAAAAACTAGCACTAAACAAGGTTCAAAAAAAAACACACAGGAATAAAGTGCCAGCATCCTGGAGATGGATTTCACAGTGACTAAGGACAAGATTTGTTCTTGTCTCTAGCTGTGCACACACGAGGATGAGAGCAGTGTTTGAGATGCTCTAGCCAGAAAGAATTCCAATCCATATCCCCTCGGTTTTATTCCTCGGGCTGACGGCAAGGTTCAGACTGAAATAGCAGAGGATGAGAATCCAGGCAAAAGGACAGAAGCCCAGACCAAGCAACAATTTGGGCAGAAGGATTTAGATCCACTGGTAGAGAGAGAGAGAGAGAGAGAGTGGAAGGATACTGTCAGAATGCCCATAGGATTTAACCTGCTTAAAAGCAGGTGGCACAAATCTGTGCAGAGGGGCACAATTTAAAGGCGATTGCAGATGTTTGATTGGGAAGCTGCAGGAATTCAGCCCATCAGAATGAAGTAAATGCAATATCCAGAGAGAAACCTTGGGCTTTTCTCTGGAGTGATGCAGGAAGCTCATAGAGTGAATGGATTTGAGGCAGAGCTTGGTGGAGGAGCAGGCAGTGCTGAGGAAACACAAGGCTGCTGAAGGACTTGTAGAAAGAGAACGTGCAGAAGGCTGCGGGTGCCTGGAGTGCATGGCCGGGCAGGATGGTGTAGTCTGGAATAATAGGGACCTTTAACATTGAGACAGGCACATTGATGCAAGAAAAATAGTGGGTTTACGGGTGTGAGGGGTGAAAGGTTCAGTTTGTAGTAGGTTTGATCAGTTGTCTTGTGACACCAATACCCCTGAGCAAAAAGCTCTGCAAAAGTTAAGACACCACCCAGGATATCTTAGGTAAAAACCCTCCACCATTGAGAACATTTGCAGGGAACGCTGCTGTCAGAGAGCAGCAGCAATCAAGGATCCACATCACCCGCTCTGTTCTCACTGCTCCCATCAGGAAAGAGGTATAGCCGGGTTCAGGAACAGCTGCTTCCCCTTCACCACCAGACTCAACACACATTCAGGGACCCATTTAAAGACTCTTCCTTTTGCACTTTGAATTTTTTCTCTCTCTATTGCAGTTTGTTTTCATATCCACATTTTCAGAGATTACAAGTAGATGAGTCCAGTTGGGGAAACTTGGTTTTGGTCTATATAATGGTTACATTCATCCCCTTTTATTGTTCATTTATATTAGTGTCTGGGCCCCTATGTGGTCCAAGTACAGTTGACAGACCTTTACCAAAGGGTCACGTTTATGTGATTTTTTTTTCCCGTAGGTAACAGCAGTTCATTTCCACAGCCCAGCGTGCTATCGGACATCCAGTTGATCGTGATACATCTTTTCGCGAAGGCCAGTGCTATTTTTATAAATGAGATTAGATATTTGGTCAAGTTGTCGCTTGTTTCCATGAAGATATTGCTCCAGGTATCACGTGGAGGCCACTCCTGTGATCGTGGTTAATTTTTCTGCGCTTTCTTGCCAAAATGGCCTCACTTTCACGCACGACCACGTAGAAAAGTTTAATGAAGCTCATCATCCCATTGGCCTTCATTTCGGTTGAAGCACTGCATGCAGATTTTACAAAGCTGTCTGAAACCCTTTTTCCACGGGAATCCCAGTTCATTGGCCATGCAGTGTCTCAGGTTAGGAAGCCCTTGCTCCCATTTCCACTGGGACACAAGATTGCTTTTCCACTGAACACAACTCATCCCCGGGGAGCGGAGTGTTCTGCCTTCGACTGGAAACAGGTGATTCTCTGCTGTCTCTGTTCCACTGGTTTTACCACCAGGCCGACATCGGCAAAC
>NW_027212179.1:0-59280 GCF_036971445.1 Narcine bancroftii | reverse complement strand
TCAGATTTGTTTTTTCTTCTTTTTTGGGGTTTTTTTTTCCTCTTTTTTCATATATTGTTATTAATTATATCTTTTTTTTAGAGATAGTTCACACCCTAAACTGATCAAAAAAATTTTTTTATGATATATTTTTATTCTGTAATATTATTGTTTAATATCTCTGTATTAATTCATTACTTATTATGTATTTTTTATCTCTTTGAACTGTATGTGTTTATAAATTATAATAATAATAAAAAGATTGAAAAAGAAAGAAAGAAAGAAAGAAGGGGGTTGTTAGGTTAAGTTAATAGTAATAAGTTAAAGTTTGATCCTGTTTTCATGTTTAAAGATAATTAAAAGCAACTTTTTTTAAAAGTAACCATTTGTCTTGATGAATTTCTATTGCTGATGGGTTTTGGGGTCCTTGGACTCATAACACTGAGTACAGCCAAACATTTAGCTCACAACTCGAGTAGCCCCAAGCAGTTCTCCAGGAGGCAAAGACCTCACATCGTGTGTAATGAGGTACAGTAAGAGAGTTCGTTTTCCAAGCAGTCCAACTCGTCACTAATACTGACCCTTTGGGCCCCGTTTCCTGTTTTTCAAGGACTATCATCAAGCACATACTACCTGTTTTCCGGGACTGACTTTATACCCAACCAACTGCTGGTTTTGACTGGAGTTCATACTGTAGTTTAGCCATGGACTCAGTCCAGGGTATATATTATGAAAGGTCAAAAATGGCCAGAGTTCAGAAGGTTAAAATACAGTACAGAATTAGCGAGAGATCAGTTGGAATACAACACAGGCGACAGAATCAAATGCGTGATGAAGACAGGAACAAAATTGTCTTTGCCCGTGGTGGCGTGTGATTTCACACTTGGAAATTTTTTCCTGATGATTCACAGAAGGCTGTGGGCTAGATGAGATGGTACTGGATAACCCACAAAGACACAATGGGCTGTAGGGCCTGCCTCCATGACAGAGAGCAGCATCAAATGTGAAATGTCAGAATCTTCACAGGAAGAACTGAAGCACAGCCCTCCCCTTCTCCAGTCCCTCCATCCCCCTCTCCCAGCCTCTCACATCCTCCTAGCCTCCCCCCCCCCACACCCTCCCAATCCTCTCCTAGGCCCCTCCCCAGTCCCCCTCCCCAGTCCCCCTCCCCAGTCCCCCTCCCAGTCCCCCTCCCCAGTCCCCCTCCCCAGTCCCCCTCCCCAGTCCCCCTCCCCAGTCCCCCTCCCCAGTCCCCCTCCCCAGTCCCCCTCCCCAGTCCCCCTCCCCAGTCCCCCTCCCAGTCCCCCTCCCCAGTCCCCCTCCCCAGTCCCCCTCCCCAGTCCCCCTCCCCATAATCGTCCTGCCTCCAGCCTCCATCTCTCCGACAAACCACCATCCCCTCAGACCCCTTACAAACCTGGCCCACACCAACCTTCCCCAAGTTCTCCTCTCACCTCCTCCCCCACCCTTCCTTTCCCCTCCCTTTCTCCCCTCTCTCTCCAATTCACCCTCCCTTCCTCTCTCCACCTCTCCCTCCACTCTACCTCTCATCCCCTTTCCACTCCCCCTCCCCCCTTCCCCTCCCTCCCCCCCTCCCCCTCCCCTCCTCCCCTCCCCCTCCCCTCTCCCTCCCCCCACCTCCCCATCCCTCCCCCCACCTCCCCATCCCTCCCCCCACCTCCCCATCCCTCCCCCCACCTCCCCATCCCTCCCCCACCTCCCCATCCCTCCCCCACCTCCCATCCCTCCCCCCACCTCCCCATCCCTCTCCCTCCCCCCACCTCCCCATCCCTCTCCCACCTTGAGGTCGGTGCGGCCGCCCGGCTGCTCACTCAGCTCGTACTCGCCAGTGACGAGCACGTCCTTGTGGATCTCCTCCCGCAGACACTTCCTTGAGTTGGCGGGGAGGTTGAAGGAGATGGCGCGGGCACCGAGGACCAGACCCAGCGCAGCCCAGAGCAGCGAGAACAGGGACGGGAGAGCGGCCGGCGGCGACATTGTGGAGCGGCTGCAGCCTCTGGCCACACTTCCGGGGCTCAGGCACCGGCGGGACGTGGCAGCATCTGATTGGCGGCGCCGTGGTCCCCGCTGGGCTGGGCATGCGCGATCGGCCGTCCAACTCGCGCGGTGCATGGTGGGACGGTAAAAACCAGCCTGGGGAGAACATGGCGGCCGGCTAGTGTTCTCATCTCCGACGAAGCGGACGGTGATGGACGCGGAGGGAAACGCTGGGGCTGTGAGGACACTGATCAGCCCATCCTGACCCTGGCAGCTTCGGGGTCTCCCGAACGCAGTCCGGACCTTAACGGCGCCGCATTCCCCTTCGTCCAGTTGCGTTCCTACCCAGGCCGTGGCGGGGAGCGGGAATCGAAATCCGGACATCACTCACACCTCCTCCATCTTTGGTCCTCATCCTCCACCCTGACCCCTCACCCTCATCCCTCCACCCTGACCCCTCATCCCTCCCTCCACCCCGTCCCCTCATCCCTCCCTCCACCCCGTCCCCCTCATCCCTCCCTCCACCCCGTCCCCCTCATCCCTCCCTCCACCCCGTCCCCCTCATCCCTCCCTCCACCCCGTCCCCCTCATCCCTCCCTCCACCCCGTCCCCCTCATCCCTCCCTCCACCCGTCCCCCTCATCCCTCCCTCCACCCCGTCCCCCTCATCCCTCCCTCCACCCCGTCCCCCTCGTCCCTCCCTCCACCCCGTCCCCCTCGTCCCTCCCTCCACCCCGTCCCCCTCGTCCCTCCTCCACCCCGTCCCCTCGTCCCTCCCTCCACCCCGTCCCCCTCGTCCCTCCCTCCACCCCGTCCCCCTCGTCCCTCCCTCCACCCCGTCCCCCTCGTCCCTCCCTCCACCCCGTCCCCCTCGTCCCTCCCTCCACCCCGTCCCCCTCGTCCCTCCCTCCACCCCGTCCCCCTCGTCCCTCCCTCTCTGTCCCTCTCGCTCCACTTTGTCCCACCCCCATCCCCCTCCCTCCCTGTCCCTCTCGCTCCACTTTGTCCCACTCCCTCCACCCTGTCCCTCATCCCTCCCTCCAACCCACCCCCTCCCTCCCTCCCTCCCTCCCTGTCCCCTCCCTCCCTGTCCCCCTCCCTCCCTGTCCCCCTCCCTCCCTCCTCTTTGTCCCCCTCCCTCCCTCCCTCTTTGTCCCCCTCCCTCCCTCCCTCTTTGTCCCCCTCCCTCCCTCCCTCCTTGTCCCCCTCCCTCCCTCCCTCCCTCCCTCTTTGTCCCCCTCCCTCCCTCTTTGTCCCCCTCCCTCCCTCTTTGTCCCCTTCCATCCACCCACCCTCATCCCTCCCTCCCTCTTCCCTGTCCCTCTCTCTCCCTCCCTCCACCCTGTCCCCCTCCCTCCCTCCACCCTGTCCCCCTCCCTCCCTCCACCCTGTCCCCCTCTCTCTCCCTCCACCCTGTCCCTCTCTCTCCCTCCCTCCACCCCATGTCCCCCTCCCTCCCTCCCGTCCCCCTCCCTCCCTCCCGTCCCCCTCCCTCCCTCCCGTCCCCTCCCTCCCTCCCTCCCTCCCGTCCCCCTCCCTCCCTCCCTCCCTCCCGTCCCCTCCCTCCCGTCCCCCTCCCTCCCGTCCCCTCCCTCCCTCCCTCCCTCCCTCCCGTCCCCCTCCCTCCCTCCCTCCCCCCTCCCTCCCTCCCTCCCTCCCGTCCCCCTCCCTCCCTCCCTCCCTCCCGTCCCCCTCCCTCCCTCCCTCCCTCCCGTCCCCCTCCCTCCCTCCCTCCCTCCCGTCCCCCTCCCTCCCTCCCTCCCTCCCGTCCCCTTCCCTCCCTCCCTCCCTCCCTCCCTCCCTCCCTCCCTCCCGTCCCCCTCCCTCCCTCCCGTCCCCCTCCCTCCCTCCCTCCCTCCCTCCCTCCCGTCTCCCGTCCCCCTCCCTCCCTCCCTCCCTCCCGTCCCCCTCCCTCCCGTCCCCCTCCCTCCCGTCCCCCTCCCTCCCGTCCCCCTCCCTCCCTCCCTCCCGTCCCCCTCCCTCCCTCCCGTCCCCCTCCCTCCCTCCCGTCCCCCTCCCTCCCTCCCGTCCCCCTCCCTCCCTCCCGTCCCCCTCCCTCCCTCCCGTCCCCCTCCCTCCCTCCCGTCCCCCTCCCTCCCTCCCGTCCCCCTCCCTCCCTCCCGTCCCCCTCCCTCCCTCCCGTCCCCCTCCCTCCCTCCCGTCCCCTCCCTCCCTCCCGTCCCCCTCCCTCCCTCCCGTCCCCCTCCCTCCCTCCCGTCCCCCTCCCTCCCTCCCGTCCCCCTCCTCCCTCCCGTCCCCCTCCCTCCCTCCCGTCCCCCTCCCTCCCTCCCGTCCCCCTCCCTCCCTCCCGTCCCCCTCCCTCCCTCCCGTCCCCCTCCCTCCCTCCCGTCCCCCTCCCTCCCTCCCGTCCCCCTCCCTCCCTCCCGTCCCCCTCCCTCCCTCCCGTCCCCCTCCCTCCCCTCCCGTCCCCCTCCCTCCCTCCCCCCCGCTCCCCCCTCCCCCCCGCTCCCAACTGTACATGAATTTCTATTGCTGATGGGTTTTGGGGTCATTGGACTCAACACCGAGTACAGCCAAACATTTAGCTCACAACTCGAGTAGGCCCAAGCAGTTCTCCAGGAGGCAAAGACTCCTGTGTAAGAAAGAGAGTTCGTTTTCCAAGCAGTCCAACTCGTCATGAACTGTACATGAAGTTAACAACAATAGTAAAATTGAAAAAATACACATGATATTTATCAATTCTCTCCTCACTAACCCCATCTCCCACAACTACCCCTGCGAATACCCCCTTCCCCAAACTAGCTCTTACACTCAAAACAAAATTATTTGAAAGTGCAAAAATATAACAATGTAAAAGAAGAAATAAAATAAATTCTTCAAGGGTCAATCTGAGACGCGCAAACACGTCTCTATATCATCAACTTAAAGACACGGGGAGCGATTAAGGACACGGAGGGATACCTCCATGAGGAAAGGTTAAGGACACGGGAATGGGTTAACGTCACGGGAGGGGTTAACCACATGGGAAGGGGTTAATGACATAGGAGGGGTGGTCAAGGGGAGAGGTTAACGTCAGAGGGGCGTGGTGACATCACGGACTTCTGGCTGGAGCAGGGCGCATCGCTGCGTCACTGACCAGAGGTGAGTGCTTCCAACCATCATTATTTGCCTGATCATCATGTGACCGTGGTTCTCTCCGCCTCCCCGTTTGCCATTGGCTAACTGCGGCGCGTGGAGGTGGGCGGGGTTCGCGCGAAGCAGGTCGGCAGGAGCAGCGGCTGAGATGGTGAGTGGGAGGGAGGGCTCTGGGCTCTGGGCCAGTTTGGGGTGGTCTGGATCTGCTCCGGCGGGGAGAAAGGTAGTACCGGGGGGGGGGGGAGGCTCTGTCCTGTGGCGGCGGCTATGGTCTGGCGGGAGGGAGGGACGTCGCAACCAGGTCTTCGGCGCGACCGGGAACAGCGGCGGGGGCTCCGGGTGAAGGGAGATAGGGGTGACTAGGGCGGGTGGGAGGGTAGACAGGGGTGTGGCTGGGTGGGACTGGGGAGACTAGGGCGTGATTGGGGGGACTGTGGAATGGTCGAGGGCGGCGGGGAGTCTGGGGGGAGGGGGTCGGTCAAGGGTGATGGAGTCGGTCAAGGGTGGTGGAGGGAGGTGGGGAGACTGGGGATGGGAACCGATCTGGGGTTGGGGAGCCAGGAGTGTGAGATCTGGGTGATCAGGGTCTGTGATGTGGGGTCGTGTTTGAGCTCCAGGTGAGTTGTGGGTCTGGTTTCCAGCTCTGGTCCTTGTCTTTATCCATGTGCACCCCTGGCCTGAACCCACATCTGCGGTCGGGGCGCGGATCCGGCTCCCTTCTGCCACCCATGTACAGTTGCTGGTGGAGATTCAATTAGATTCCGAATCTGGTCCTTATCCTTTTATAATTGCTGGCAGCAATACAGGATTAGGCCTAGTGTCTGCGTGGATCTGGAACCTGAGCCAGACCTCCTGGCTCTTGTGCATTTGGACTGGATTTGTGTGGAGTCCTGATCAGACCTGACATTTCGCTGTGGAGCTGCCATGCTCTGAACACTGCTGTGATGGGAATGTTGGTGCAGAGTCTGTTCTGTGTGTCATTACAATCCTCAGTTTAGGGTTTTGGGTCTCAAAGATCTCTTACAATCCGCATCCAGTCATGGTCTAAAATCAGTGAATTGTTTTAACAGTGTTGTAAAACTCTCAAATATAGGGTTCAAGTCCCACGCTGTTTGTAAGGAGTTTGTATGTTCTCGTCTCAGGGATCAGGACTCGGGTTCAAATCCCACATTGTCTGTCAGGAGTTTGCACGTTCTCCCCATGTCTGTGTGGGTTTCCCTGGGGGTTCTGGTTTCCTCCCACCCTACAAAATGTATGAGATTTTAGGTTAATTTGGGTATAATTGGGCGGCATTAGCTTCTACAGTGCTGAAAATAAATGCAATTTAAAAAATGTAAGTGTTGCCTCTCTCAAAGTTATTCTGTTTATGCCTCATCTGCAGTTGAATATTAATAACTTTTTTCCCAACCCTTCCTCCCTGCCCCCCCCCCCCCCTTCAATCTCAAGTAACCCAATGCATATGGTTTACCACTGATTCCTGCAGCATGCCCCCTGAGACTGACTGGGCTGCTTGCTTGATCTAGAGTTTCTCATGATCGTTTCAATGCCAAGAATGCCTGCTTCCAGCACTCTTATATCCACTATTTCTTGTGCAGCTGCCACAGCTTTCCTTGGAGCCGAGTTGGCAGGTTGGTGGGGGGGGGGGGGGGGGGGGCGTTGGTGGAGAGATACATTTGTGTGGTGGACCTGACATGTTCATGTGCAGGGTGCAGATAGAGAAAAACATGAACATGCAGACATGTTTTTATGTCAACATGTGATTATGGTCAACACAAAAGTGCTGGAAGACCTCGTGTTCTTGCAGTGTTCACAGGAGATAAAGATCTATTGGGACGTTTCGGGCGTATGAGTTAAAGGCTGGGGAAAAAATGGGAGGGGATAGTATGAATCAACAGACACAAGGTTAATTGGATAAGGTAGGAGGAAAGTAAATGTAAGCAGGCTTTTTCTACTGAGGTTGGGTGAGACATAAACTAGAGGACACAAATTAAGGGTGAAAGGGGAAATATTCAAAGGGACGATATACCAGGAACAAGTCGTGGTGGTCAGGTACAGAGTCTGGATTTTCAGCTCTGAAGGGAAGTGGGGTGAAGAGGAGAGCTGTGGTTTGGAGATCAGATGGGAGGTTC
The DNA here is from genome assembly GCF_036971445.1 of Narcine bancroftii. Taxonomy (NCBI): domain Eukaryota; kingdom Metazoa; phylum Chordata; class Chondrichthyes; order Torpediniformes; family Narcinidae; genus Narcine; species Narcine bancroftii. The sequence continues at coordinate 52,079 of NW_027212179.1, read as the reverse complement.
TGTGAACAAAGTCAAGACCAGGTGCCAGGATTAGGGAAGTCTCAGAGTCTATGGTATTCTCAAGTGGGAGGGTGAGCAGCCAGAATCACGTTGGTGCCAATGACAGAGAAGAATCAGGATGAGGTCCTGAAGAGGGTTAGGAAGGAAACTGAAAAGCAGGACCTCAAAAGTGGTATCTCGGGATTACTGTCTGTGCCAGGCGGCAGTGAAGACAGGAACTGGAAATTGTGACAGATGAATGCGTGGCTGAAGAGTTAGTGCAGGGGCAGGGTTCAGATTCGTAGATCATTGGCATCTCTTCTGGGGTAGGTCTGACCTGTGAAAAGGACGGGTTGCCCCTGAACTGGAAACAAACCAACATCCTGATGGGAATGCACCCTAGAGCTGTTGGGGAGGGTTTAAACTAGTTTGGCAGGGAGCTGGGAATCAGAATGAGTGGGTAGTAAATTGGCAGAAAATCAGGATTTATTGTCATGAACATGTCATGTAATTTGTTTAACAGCAGCATCGCAGTGGAAATATTGCCATAAAATTATATTTAGAAATTAATAAATTAGTGCAAAATTAAGAGAGAGTGAGGTATTGTCTTCAGGTTTATTGTTCAGAAGTATGATGGCGGAAGGGAAGAAGCCACTTTTGTACTGATGGGAGCTAGTCTTCAGGCTCCTGAACCTCCTTCCTGATGGTACCAGTGAGAAGGCTTGGTGGTGACGTCCCCTACTTGATGCTCAAGTACACAAGTAGATACACCATGTAGCGAGATGGTGAAGAAGTCAATTGGGCAGCACGAACAGCTGAGAAAGACCCAACAGCGGAGCTCCCAGCGGGAAGATACAGAAAATAATGGGAATGGAGGGATGAGAATGAAAAAAGGAAACCAGAGACACAACAGATATCCAGTCCAGAAGAAGAGGACCAACATCAGACACCATTTAAAAAAAGACAACAAACTGAGACAAACAGCCCAACAAGAAAGTCAGAAGAGACACAGATACAAGGGAGAGAAGTAGAAGACAACCCTAGAGCAGTCACAGAAGAAGAAGGAAATATTTTATGTTTTAGAAGTGTTGACTTACAGTGCATTAAAAAAAAACAGAAATGGATATGGGGAAAAGGTGGTGATGAGGAAACAGAAATGAGAGGAAAATAAAGTATAAAATGGTCATGTTGAACTATATGACTATAAATATAAACATAACCAAATCAAAAGGAAGAGGCTGTTAAATTTACTGAAGAAAGAAAAAATTGATATAGCATTCGTGCAGGAAACACATTTAACTGAAGTGCAACACAAGAGACTGGGTAGGGCACGTAACGGCAGCATCATATAATTCAAAAGCCAGAGTAGCAGCTATATTAATCAATAAAAATGTACTAATCAAAATAGAGGAGGAAATAATAGATCCAGCAGGGAGATATGTAATGATAAAGTGTCAGATATATTCAGAATTTTGGAATTTACTCAATGTATATGCACTGAATGAAGAGGATCAAAAATTTATGCAAGATATCTTTTTGAAGATTGCAGATACGCAGGGGAATATACTGAAAGGAGGGGACTTTAACCTTAATTTGGAATCAAAGATGGATAAAACTGGAAGAAAGACTAGCAGAAAGAACAAAGTAACCAAATTTATGGTTAAATCGATGCAGGAAATGCAACTTTTGGATATATGGAGGAGACAGCACCCAAAGGAGAAGGAATACTCATTATTCGGGTAGACATAAAACATACTCAAGGATAGACCTGTTCCTGTTGTCAGCCCACATCCAAGGGAGAGTTAGAAAAACGGAATATAAAGCTAGATTGTTAACGGATCATTCACCCCTGTTATTAGCAATAGAGCTGGAGGACATCCCACCGAGAACGTATAGTTGGAGGTTAAACTCCATGCTACTTAAAAGACAGGATTTTCGAGAATTCAATGAGCGACAAATTAAAATGTACTTTGAAATAAATACGGAATCAGTGAAAGATAAATTTATACTATGGGATGCAATGAAAGCGTTTATCAGAGGGCAGATAATAAGTTATGTAACTCAGATGAAGACGGACTACAATTGGGAAATAGAACAGCTGGAAAGGGAAATAGCAAGTACAGAAAAAGAATTAGCAACAAGGGAAGATGCAACAAAAAGAAGAGAATTGGCGAACAAAAAAATAAAATACGAAACACTACAAACGTACAAGGTGGAGAAGAACATAATGAAGACAAAGAAGTATTATGAGCTAGGAGAAAAAAACACAAAATACTAGCTTGGCAGCTTAAAACAGAACAAACTAAAAGAACGGTATTGGCATCAAGGAAAAAGGACAAACAAATTACATATAACCCAACGGAGATCAATGAAAACTTCAAGGAATTCTACGAGCAATTATATCGAATAGAGAACGAAGGGAAAGAAGGCAAAATAGATTAGTTTCTAGCTAAAATTGAACTACCGAAAGTGCAAGAAGAGGAGCAAAACAAATTAATAAAATCATTTGAAATAGAAGAAATACAGGAGATATTAAAAAAACTACTGAACAATAAAACAGCAGGAGAGGATGGATTCCCAATAGAATTCTATAAAACATTTAAAGAATTATTAATTCCTCCTCTCCTGGAAGGAATGAACCAGATTGAAGAAACTCAAAACATGCCAGATACATACAAAACAGCAATAATTACAGTAATACCAAAGACAGGGAAAGATCCACTAATACCAGCATCGTATAGACCAATATCTCTACTCAACTCAGATTATAAGATAATAGCTAAACTATTAGCAAACAGATTGGCCGACTGTGTACCAAAAATGGTAAAACTAGATCAAACGGGATTTATTAAGAAAAGACGAACAACGGACATTATCTGTAAGTTCATCAACTTATTCCATGCAGTACAAGGAAAGATGCAGAAAAAGCCTTTGACAGAGTAGAATGGAATTATTTATTCAAAGTACTACAGAGGTTCAACCTACCAGAGAAATATATTAATTGGATTAAAGCATGATATAAGGGACCATTGGCGAAGGAGACAGTAAATGGATATATATCAAACCAATTTAAATTAAGCAGGTCAACTAGGCAGGGATGTCCACTACCTCCCTCACTGTTCGCGTTAGCTATAGAACCATTGGCAGAACTGATAAGAACAGAAAATAAAATAAGGGATAAAAATAAAAGAGAAGGAATATAAAATCAGTCTATTTGCAGATAACAGAACCAGAATTATCAATAAAAGAATTACATCAGAAATTGAAGGAATATGGAGAAGTATCGGGGTACAAGATCAACGCAAAATAAAAGTGAAGTGATACCAGTGAATAATGCGGATTTCACAAAGTGTAAGAAAGAATCACCATTTAAATGGCAAACACAAGCAATCCGATACCTAGGTATTCAACTAGATAATAATCTAGGCCATCTATACAAATTAAATTATCAGCCATTAATGAAGAAATTACAAGATGACTTAGAACATTGGAAGGATTTACTACTAACACTGATAGGAAGGCTAAATTGCATTAAAATGAACATCTTCCCAAGGATACAATACCTATTTCTAACAGAAATTCTTAATTGAACTGAAGAGAATAATAAGGAAATTCTTATGGAAAGGGGGGAAACCAAGGATAGCACTAGATAAATTAACAGAATGGTACAAACAAGGTGGTTCGCAGCTACCAAACTTTACGAATCATTAGAGAGCAGCACAATTAAGATACCTATCAGATTTTTATCAAACAAGGGAAAAACCAGATTGGACCAAGAAAAAGCAGATAAAATAGGGGAGAAGGTCCCTGAACATAAGTGGGATGAAAAGCTGGTGCAACAGGGGAATTCACCAGTACTGCACCATCTGCTCAACATTTGGAAGAAGATTCACGTAGAAAGGAAAAAAACAAATGATCAACTACCAAAATTAATATTGACACAAAATCAACGAATCCCATTCACAATAGATAACCTTTCCTTTAGAGAATGGGAGAGAAAAGGGATCAAAAGAATAGAAAATTGTTTTTCAGGAAGTAAATTATTATCTTTTGAACAAATGACGTACAAATATGGTATAACTCACGGTTCAATGTTTGCATACCACCAACTGAAAAACTACTTTAAGGACAAATTGGGAATCAGGCTGAGGTTACCAGAAGGAAGCAGTTTTGAATATGTGATTACAGACACAATGATAATTAAAAGATTTATAACAAACATGTACATCAAACTGCAAGAGAAAGAGAATGATGAAATAAGCTGTAAACCCAAACAAAAGTGGGAACAAGATCTAAACATAAAGATAAAGAATGAAATATGGGAAAAGCTATGCTCCGGAACTATGAGAAATACAATAAACACGAGGTTACGCATGATACAATATAATTGGTTACACAGACTATACACCATGCCCCAAAAGTTAAATAAATGGGACCCAACAGTATCAGATAGATGTTTTCGCTGTAAGAAGGAAACGGGAACAACAGTATATGCAATTTGGGCATGTGAGAAAGTGGAAAAGTTTTGGGAAGATCTAAATCAGGTATTAAATAAAATCTGAAAAAGCAACATACCAAAAAATCCAGAGATCTTTTTTCAAAGTAATATAAAAAGTAAAAAACTTGGCCACGATTTGGATGGAACTCAAAAAAGATTTATTATGATAGCCTTAGCTGTAGCAAAAAAATGTATTATGTCAACCTGGAAATCAGAATACAGCAATGGTACATAGAAATGAATAAATATATTCCATTGGAAAAAAATAACATATAATTTAAGAAATAACATCACAGTATTCGAACAAATTTGGGAATCGTACATGGAACACAACAAAGAAGTTCCACCACCTAAAATGACAGAATGAGAAGACTAAGAAATGAATTGACCCAGTGTGTAAAAGTAGATGACACAATTTTCTTGTTTATTTTCATTGAGTGATGACATTGTTTAATGGGTTTAATGTATCATATATTGAACGTTGAGTGGGTGGGGAGGAGGGTTCGAAGGAGGAAGGGAAGGGGGGTAAGGGGAGAAAATGACACTGTGTATATTCAAGAGAGAAAGGTTTGTGTATTTTGGTCAATATGGTTCATAGTGTGAAAAATAAAAAAATTTAATAAAAAAAATAAGGAAGGTGCAGGGCCAGTATATTCCAAAAACGAGATATTTGAATGGAAAAATGACACAATTGTGCCTGATGAGAAGTCAAAGCCAGCGTAAAAGTAAAAGAAAGGGCAGACTTTAGGGAAGCCAAAATTAGTGGGAAGGTAGTGGACTGGGAAGCTTTTAAATGTACAGAAGGCAGGTCACGAGAAGGAAAATAGGAACTTTGAAAGGAAGCCTGCAAATAACATCAAAAAGGATACCAGAAGCTTTTTTAAAGTATGTTAAAAGAGGTGAGAGTGGATACAGGACTGAAACTGTAATGGGAGACAAGCCGATGGCAGAGGACTGAATGAGTAGTTTGCATCAGTCTTCACTATGGAAGGTGTTAGGAGTGTGCTGGACTTTCAAGGGTGTTAAGAAAGAAGGTATACAGATGCTGAATGGTTTTAGAGGAGATAAGTCTCCTGGACCAGATGGTTTGCACCCTCAGGTTCTGAAAGAAGTGGCTAGAGAGTAATTAGTTATGATCTTTCAAGAATCAGTAGATTCTGGCATGGTGCCGAAGGACTGGAAAATTGCAAAGATCACTCCGTAATTTATAAAATGAGGGAGGCAGCAGAAAGGAAATCATAGACTTGTTTGCCTCACATTGGTAGTTGGGAAGCTATTGGAGTCGATTGTCAAGGATGAGCTTACCGAGTACCTGCAGGTACATGACAAGATAAGCCAAAGTCAGGGAAGATCTTGCCTGACAATCCTACTGCAGTTATTTGAGGAACGCACAAGCAGGCTGGACAAAGGAGATGCAGTGGATGTTGTATGTTTGTATTTCCAAAAGGCCGTGAAAGGTGCAGCATTTGAGAGAAGATGTGAGCTCACAAAATTAAAGGTAAGATGTTAGTATGAGTGGGCAGGAAGCACAGAGTGGGAATAAAGGGATCCTATTTTGGTTGGCTGCTGGTTACCAGTTGGGCCACTTCTTTATTTATTGTATGTTAATGAATTGGATTGTGGAATGAATGGCTTTGTGGCCAAGTTTGCAGATGGTGAGGAGGAAATGGAGAGGCTGCAAAAGATGAGTAGATTAGGAGAGTGGGCAAGTAAGTGGCAAATATAATGTTGGAAAGTGCATATTCATGCACTTCAGTAGAAGGAATATTATTTAGATGGGGAAAAAAATTCAAAATTCAGAGGTGAAAAAGGGCTTGGGAGTCCTCATGCAGGATACCCCAAAGGTTAACCTCCAAGTGGTGAAGAAGGCGAATGCAATGTTGGTATTCATACCAACTAGAGAAACAGGATACAAGAGATGTTGAGGCTTTATAAGGCACTGCTGAGGCCTCATGTGGAGTATGGAGAACAGTTTTGGGGTCCTTCTTATTTAAGAAAGGATGTGCTGGCATTTGGGAGGATTCAGTGAAGGTTTACAAGAATGATTCCTGGAATGAAGGGATTAGCACATGAGGAATGTTTGACATCTCTTGGGCTTACTCCTTGGAGTTCAAGTGAGGGGGCATCTCGTAGGTCATTGGGTTGTATTTAAGGCAGAGATTGATAGGTTCTTGATTAGCCAGGGCATCAAAGGTTATCGGGAGAAGGGCAGGCAGTGGGAAATGGATTAGCTCATCCTTGAATGGTGTGGAAACTCAATGGGATGAATGGTCTATTTCTGCTCCTGTGTCTTACGGAATGTTTATCAGTCTCACAGCCTGCAGGAAGAAACTATTCCCCAGCCTGGTAGTGCTAATTTTGTGCTCCTGCACCCCTTTCCTGATGGTAGAAGTTCAAAGACCCAGTGTGTGGATGGTAGGTGTCCTGATTAATTCTTTGAGCCCTATTTAAACCACACTCCCGGTGAATTTGGTCAGTAGAGGAAAGGAAGACCTTCCCACCACCAGTGATCCTCTTGGCCATTCTGATGACCCTCTGTATTGACTTCTGGTCTGCTGTTCTCACTGCAGGTGTGCCTGGCCTGCTGAATATTTGTCACATTTTTTTTCCCCTTTCATTTCAGAATTCTTTCATCTGCAGTTTCGTTTTCCACCCCTTCGAGGTGGTGAGATGGCAGGAGGACAGAGAAGAATTTGCAGGGCCTGTAAAGAAGGAATAGGGGAATGGAATGGAAAGGGTGGCTCTGCGAGGAATCTATGTGGACTTGCTAGGCTTAGAAAACATTTATCCCTGCTTTGTGATTTAACTTTAAAAGAGAGTTGTGATCTACTAACGGTTTTTTTAGTTGAGTAAAGTTAACATTCGCAATTTGACCGGTGGGGAGAAAGATCTCGATAAGTAAAAGCGGGTTATAATCAAGGAGTAAACTGGTAAGGGACAAAACTGTTCTCACGGAAGGAAAAGGCGAGTGCAAGAGAGGCCATTTTATGATGGCAACTGCTCCTTTGCAGAAGAAGACCAACGTGCCAGAAGAATGGGGGTCTTAAATAAACATAGTTTTGAAAAATAGAGTTGAAGTTAAAAGATGAAAATTCAGAATCTGAATTCGTTGCCAAGAACATGTCATGAAATTTGATGTTTTGTGGCAGTGTCACAGCTGCAAATATCGCAGAAAATCACATTTAAAAATAGATAAATTAGAGCGGAAGAAGAGAAAGTGAGGTCATGTCTGCGGTTTATTGTCCATTCAGGAATCTGATGGTCCTTGTGCCGCTGGGTACTCATCTTCAGGCTCCTGTACCTCCTTCCTTGAAGATCGATGCTGCGCTCTTGAGACACGCGCTCTTGAGACACCACCTCTTGTCGACGTCCCTGATAGTGTGAAGGTTATGGCCTGTGATGGAGGTGTTTTTCCCTGTTCTGTGCATTGGTGGGGTTTGAAAATGGAAGTGATGTTTGTGTTCATGGAGTTCATGATGCCTTGGAGCATGGATCAAATAGGAGTAGTGTCCTAAACAGGAGCAACGACCGTGAGGTTAGAGCACGTTGATCTGGGTTTAATCTGGCCAAAGCAGGCTGCGAACTGGTTATTGCACAGAAAGGGAAGGAGGTGTAAGTGATCCTCTCGAAGTGCCAGGGTTTTCCCCCCAGGGATCAGGATTTGGGTCTCAGCTCTTCATTTACCAGAACATGAAACAGCACAGTTCAGGCCCTTCAGCCTGCAACATTGTGTCGACCCATGTAAACCTGCTCCATACCAGTAAATGCCGGTAAAGATAAATCACTTCTGAGAATCTTTGTGTGTCTTGTACATATCTAACTCCTGTGGATGCTGCAAGAGCAGCTGAGTCCCAGTGTGTTTTTACTACAATTGCATCTGTAGACTTCAGTGTTTCACACCAAAATTCTCACCCTCCCCTCCCTCACACCCATAACCCTTCACTTTTCTTACATCCATGGGCCTGCCTAAGGCTTTTAAATGGCCCTACCGCACCAGCCTCCACCACCATCTCTGGCAATGCATTCAACACATCCACCGCTTTGTGTATATATAAAAAAAAACAAACAAACCGTATCTCTTGTGTCTCCCCTAAACATTCGTCCACTCACCTTAAACAGATGTCCTCTGGTATTGCCTATTTTCACCCTGGCAAAAAAGATGTTGGCTGTCCACCTGATCAGTTGATCCCCCTCATAAACATGCATTTTTACTAAGTCACCTCTCATCCTCTGTGGCTTCAAAAGAGCCCTAGCTCTGTCCACCTTGCTTCAATCCAGAAGTGGAGATAAATATGACACTGGATAGATATATGGAAAGGAAGGAAAAAAAGGGCAGCACAGTTGGTGTAGTGGTTAGTGGATCTCCTTTACAGCGCCAGTGATTGGAACAGGGGTTTGAGTCCCACGTTGCCTGTAAGGACTTTGTATGTTCTCCCCATTGTCAGCAATCGTGACCGGAATGGGTTTGAATCCCGTGCTGCCTGTAAGGACTTTGTACATTCTCCCTGCGTCTGTGTGGGTTTTCCCCAGGGATTCTGGTTTCTATCCACCATTCAAAATGTACCAAGGGTGTAAATTGGGCAGCATGACCCGTAGTCCGAAATGGCTATGTCTTTAAAAAAAAAAAAGCCCCCCTCCAAATTTTTCCTCTGCACCAATATGACACAGGTGGGCCAGCAGATTCAATGGTTTCCCCCATCTTCCTCCCCAAAGCCCCTCTTTGGTCCCTTCCTCCTCTTTCCCTCCCCAATCTCCTTCCACCGACCCTCCACATACCCCCCTCCTCCGCTTCCTTAGCTCCCTCCCCTACGTCCCTCCCCTGCTCCGCCCCCCGCTCCTTCCCCCTCCATCCCCTGCCCCCTTCCCCTATTATATCTAATTAACACTTTTTGTGTTGGTCTGGACTCCTCCTCCTCCCATTCCCCCTTTCTTTCCCCAGCCTTTAATTCATTTATGCCTGTCTTCAGGAAACCTTGAGGAAATACTCAGACCCAAAATGTTAATAATAGTTCTTTAGCTCCATTGAAGCTGTGAGACTGGCTGAGTTTTCCAGTATCTCTGCATGTTGACTGCAATCACAGGGTCTGCAGACTTCCATGTTTCACACCATTCTTGACATACATAGAAGTTTTGAGGAACTCAGCAGTTCAGGCAACATCCATGGAAAGCAAAAGGCATCTGACATTCCGGGCCTTCAGGAATGCCTATTGACCCCAATAAGAAGTGGGGGAGGAGCACAGGCTTGCAGGTTGATACAGGTTGGAATGGGAAGGATCTGAGAGGTGATTGGGAGTGGACAGAGGGCCTTGAAATGTACCATGATTAGGGAAAAGGAGGTATGGATGATGAGAATGTGAAAGGGAAGGTTAGAAATCAGAGGGATGAGGGAAGGAGGGGAGGGGGGGCAGGGGTTAGTGAAAAGAATCTGGAGAAGTCGATGTTAATGCTGTCAGGATGGAGGATGCCCAGACAAAATTCAGTCTTGCTCTTCCAATTTGTGGGTGGCCTCAGTTTGGCAGACATGTTGGCATGGGAATGGTGTGCAGAATTGAAATGGGTGGCCACTGAGAAGATCCATGCTATTGTGGTGCAGAGAGCTGAGATGCTCAACATAGCAATCCTCCAGTCTTGGTCCAGTCTTTCTGATGTAGAGGGGACCACAATGGGAGCACCGGATGCAGTTGATGACCCCTGTAAATTCACAGGGAAAGTGTTGCTTCACTTGGAGGGGATGTTTGGGGCCCCAAATGGTGGTGAGGGAGGGGCTGTGGGCGCAAATGGAGTGATCACAGGGGTAGGTCCACCAGACAGGATCCTTGTTTACTTTTATGCCCCACTCCCCATACCCTCTTCTCTCTTACGCATCCTTGATTCTCCTTCTCCTCCTGAACTCCAGGCGGGTTGGCAGTGGTCACTTAACTTTGAGGTATGCCTTGGAGATGTCAGGGGAAATGCACGTGGCAGGGAGCGTGTGCGGATAACTTGTGGGCTGCACTTGATATCTGCAGCGCCAAGTATCACACCACCGATACACCGCCTCCAGGTTTCCTTAACATAGGATCCACAGCACAGTATAGGCCCTTCAGCCAACATTATTGTGCTGATCTCAATACTCACTTTAATAACTGCTTAGAACTTCCTGACTGCATAACCCTCTAATTTTCTCAGCTCCATGTACTGATCTAATGCTCTCTTCATCACCATTGCTGGCAGCACATTCCATGCACCCACTGCTCTCTGTGTGGGGAAAAAAAACTTGCCAAGCACCTTAAATCTTTGTCCCCCTTATATTTGCAATATTCCAAGTGGGGTCTCACTAAGGTCTTGTATCACTGCACTACTGCCTCACAGCTCTTGAAGTCGATCCCATGGTTACTGAAGGCTAATACACCTTCTTCACAACCCTGTCAGAGGAAAAGTGGGTGGGTTTGTGAGCAGGGAGGAGTCTGAGTAGATGTGCTGTGGGGATATCACTGGCAGAAACAGAGGGGTTTGGGGAAAATTCACTGAAGTGAACAAAATGGAAGAACAGTCTTACTGTCTCGAATCAGGCCAAAATGTTCCACTCATCGGCCTGCGTTTGATCCAAATTCCTCTCAACCCATTCTCTGCATGTATCTGTCCAAATATTGGAGAGACTGGATGCAGACTGGGAGATGGCTTCACTGAGTACCTTGGCCTCATGTACACCAAGATCACCCATAAATTGGATGTCAGGGTTTGAGTTACAGAGAAAGGTTGAGCAGCCTGGGGCTTTTTTCTCTGGAGTCAAGAAGATGGAGGGGGGATTTGATGGAGGTGTTCAAGATTTTAAAAGGGACAGAGAGAGTCAACGTGGATAGGCTTTTTCAGTTAAGAGTGGGGGATATTCAAACCAGAGGCCATGGTTTAAGATTGCAGGGGGAAAATTATAAGGGGAACATGAGGGGAAATTTCTTCATGCAAAGGGTGGTTGGGATGTGGAATAAGCTTCTGGTAGAGGTGTTTGAAGCAAGTATGTTATTTACATTTAAGGAAAGACTGGATAATTACACGGAGGGGAGAGGATTGGAGGGGTATGGACCAGGTGCTGGTCAGTGGGACTAGGAGGGTGGGGATTTGTTCCGGCATGGATTAGTAGGGTCAAACTGGCCTGTTCTGTGCTGTATATGGTTATATGGTTAACACCTAATTTTCCATCTGGGCATTCTCCAACTGGATGCCATTAACATCAACTTCTCCAGTCCATGTTAGCCCACTCACTGTTCTCCCTTTCCTCTCCACTCACAGAGCCACCCCTCCCTGTGTTTGCTGGTGTGCCCTTCCTCCTGCCTATGTCCCTGTGCTCCTCCTCATGCCCCACCCCCCACCATTTTGTTCAGGCACTTGCCTATATTTTGCTCACACCTTGATGAAGAGCTCAGACCCAAAATGTTGGTTATGTATCTTTGCTTTATAAGTACCCTGTCTGACCTGGTGAGTTTCTCCAGCACTGTGTTTCTTCAATTACAGTGTCTGCATATTTTCCTGTTTTGCATCTGTCCAAACAACCCACCCACACTGGTCCCTCCGGCCTGCATTTGGTCTCGCATCCCTCTAAACCAGTCCTATCCATGAATCTGTCCAAATATCGCAGCCAAACATCCCTCTATATCTGTGCAAATGACCCACCAACACTGGACCCATTGGCCTGCATTTGGCCCCACATCCCTCTAAACCAGTCCTATCCATGTATCCGTCCAAATGTCCCACTCACACCAGCCCCACCTATCCACGTCTCCATCCAAATGTCCCACCCACACCAGCCCCACACAATGATGCAGCCAGACAGGACACTCCCAATTGTACTCCACTAAATACCTTGCCCTCATCAACCTCCTAAGAAAATGTAAACTCCTGACAGACAATGGGTGGATTGGAACCTGGGTCACTGGTGCCATGAAACTAAGCTGGGAAAACTGCAAGGTGACTTTAGATAGGTGAGTGGGAAAATATCTTGCAGATGGAACATAATGTGCAAAAAAAAAAGTGAAATTTCAGAAAATGAAAATTATGAGTGGTATTCTGAGATCAGCTGGGACAAGAGGGAGTTGGTTGGGGTTGACAGGTGAGAAGTTTGGGGGTACACTGGGGGGAAACGAAGTAAAATACAAAAGTCTGCAGACACCATGATTGAAGTAAAAAACACGATGCTGGAGAAACTTTGCTGGTCAAACAGTGAAAAGAGTACAGATAAGATACATAACCGACATTTTGGGCTTGAGCCCTTCATTAAGGAATAAGAGGGAGGTTCTTCACTCAGAGTGTGTTGGAATGAGCTGCCAGTTAGTTGAAATGGTGAATGGTGACTTAGACATTGAAGAGAAATTTAGACAGGCCCATGGATGAGAGGAATGTGGAGATCGAAGGACTAGGTGCCAGTCAATGGGACAAGGCAGACTAATAGTTTGGCCCAGGCGAGATGGGCTGCAGGGTCTGTTTCTGTGCTGTAGTCCTCTGAGGTTCTATTCAGGAGAGTCCGTTTAGATTTATTTCAGACGTATGAAATCAGGACTCGGGAGCAGTTTATAGCTCGAAGCAGGCCCTTTGGCCCAACCTGTCCATCCTGGCCAAAGCTGGTCCCAGTGTCCTGCGTTCAGCTCATATCCCTCTAAACCAGCGCCTCAACTTTGAGGTCCAGCATGTCCTTGGGAACTTCTACAGGGGCACTGTCTGGTTGCATCACAGCCTGGTTTGGGAATTTGAGTGTCCAGGAACATAGAAGGTCGCAAACACTGCCATGTTCGTCACAGGCCTTGACCTCCCGCCCACCGCAGGCATTTATGTGAGGCGCTGCCTCAAAAAGGCAGGCAACATCATCACGGACCCTGTCACTTCTCTCTCCTCACTGTTCCCTTTGGGCAGAAGGTACAGGAGCCTGAAGACTAGCACCTCTAGGATGGAGAACAGTTTCTTTCCAACAGCTCTCAGGCTCTTGAACCTTCCCTGTTGCCCTGATGAGGGACTGCTTCCACACCACAGGGCTGTCTGCACTTTTGTATTGTCCCTTCTTTCTCACCATCACACCATAGAAACAGGCCCTCCTATTCTGTGTCGAATCATTTTTCTGTCTAGTCATCTATCTATCTATTGTATTTGTTATCTAATTTCAGTTTAATGTACACTTTGGGAGTTGTTTCTTTTATGTTGTACCTGTTTGGCTGGAGGAAGTAAAGAATGTCAGTGTCACCTGGAGAGGAATCTATTGTTGTGGCTGATACACAAACAGAAACACACCACTGAACACGGTGGTGGTTTGAAGCGAACTGTTTATTCAAACTTCGTGTGCACCCTTTTAGGGCGGCGTGAGCTTTGCCCCCGCACCGGCGACTTCATCACGTTCACCCGAGGTGCGTGCTTTGGTCTAAGCCACGAGGCACTGAGGACAGTGCAATCTTCTCACGGCTGCCCTGCCGGTGTGGCAATGCAAGCAGGGCCTGTTCCCCATGAGCGATGAACTCCGCCACACAACCCCCCAGAACCGATTTACGCGTCTCGTTGCTTGGTTGGTCATTTTGGTTGGGCTGTACTGGTTGGCTAAGGCCTATGTGTGCCGTCTTGAGTCTGTTGCCTGTGAATGTCTCCTCCCTGCCCCAATGTCCAAAGTGAATGTCTTGCCTGAGCATTTCAGGACTTTGTAGGGGTGCGGGATGTGGGCCTCGCTGGATGAAAACGGTCAGTTGTGGCCAGTTCTTTGGGGATGCAAGACGGGTAGCTGCCAAGGTGGGTTGGTGATGGGGATGCTAGTGAGGCAAGCTTGCCCCACAAGTCTGCCAGCAAGGTCTGATTCTCGGCCGCAGAACCAATGCTTGGGCCGAAGAACTCCCCGGGTAGTGACAACATTGTGCCATGGACGAGCTCCACAGACGATACCTGTAGGTCTTTCTTCGGAGCCATTCTGATGCCGAGCAGCACCCAGGGTAATTCGTCGGTCCAGATGCGGCCGGTGTGGTGAACCATAAGAGCTGACTTGAGGTGCTGGTAGAAACGCTCCACTAGACCGTTGGCCCGGGTATGGTATGGTGGAGCTTGATCCCCAAGAGGTTCGCCAGCTGTGATCTGAGGGCAGATGTGAACTGGGCAACCCTCTAGCTCATCATGTGTGCTGGAACGCTGAACCTGGTGATCCAATAGGCAAGTAGATTCAAGTAGATTCCTGGCACAGGACTCAGCGGAAATGTGTCTCAGAGGAATGGCTTCCGGCCACCTCGTCGTGTGGTCGACAACAGTCAACGAGTAGCAGACGTCCTTAGGGGGCTCACAATGTCGATGTGTATGTGTTCGAACCTCTTGGTTGGGGAGTCAAACTGCTGTACTGGGGCCTTGACTTGGTGCTGGACTTTGGAGGCCTGGCACTACGTGCAGTTTCTCGCCATCTGGGCTACCTATTTCTTGAGGCAGTCCCACACGAATCGTTCTGCCACCATGCGCACTGAGGTCTTGACCAAGGGGTGAGCCAAGTTGTGGACAATGCTGAAGGCCTGCGGCCTCCATTGCGGTGGGACTACTGGGTGCGGTGAGCCGGTGGAGACGTCGCAGAGGAGCGTGTCGGGGCTGTCCGGCAATTTGATGTCCTTAAGTTGGAGGCCCATGGTGGCGGAACAGAAAGCTTTTGTTTCTGCGTCCTCCTTCTGCGCCTGCGCAGAGTCCAGGCCCGGAGATAGGCTGTGGATGGTGGGCCTTGAGAGCGCGTCTGCAATGATATTATCCTGCTCGGTGTCAGATGTTGGTGGTGAACAGATCTAGGACAGATGTCGCTGCTGGCGCACTGATCAAGGATCCTTTGACACGCCAAAGGCTGAGTGAGTGGTTTGTGGTTGGTGAAAACAGTGAATGTCCTGCCCTCCAGGAAGTACCGGAAGTGTCTGATGGCCAGATACAGGGCCAGAAGCTCCCTGTCGAAGTTCCGGGGGGGTGGAGGTGCTTGCTGAAGAACGCAAGTGGGTGCCACTGGCCGTTGACTGATTGGTTCAGGTTGTCCCCAACGACTGTGGCCGAAGCGTCCACTGAGTGTGGTGTGGGTGTCAGGCTGCGGATGGGCCAGTAGGGTGGCACTCACCAGGATGTCCTTTGTCGCGGTGAAAAGACCTATTCCGTCCACTGCAGTGTCTTATTCTTGGTGGTGATCAGTGTGAACAGCGGCTGCATGATGCCAGCCAACCTTGGGATGAAGCGGTGGTAGAAGTTGACAATCCCGGTGAATTACTGTAGACCTTTGAGGGTGTCAGGCTTCGGGAACTGGCATACGGCTGCGACTTTCTCGGGTGCTGGGGCGGTCCCATCCACGAAGATGGTATGGGCCAGGGACTGCAGGGACTCCTTGCCGAACTGACATTTGGCCACATTGCTGATGAGGCCAAACTCTGCCAGGCGAACAAATAGAGCATGGAGATGGATTTTGTGTTTATCGTGGTCCCAACTGGCGATGAGGATGTCGTCGAGGTAGATAAACATGAAATTCAGGTCTCTGACCACTGCATCCATCAGCCGTTGAAATGTCTGGGCTGCGTTTTTAAGGCCAAAAGGCCTCTGTAGAAACTCGAATAGGCCAAATGGGGTGATGATGACGGTCTTGCTGATGTTGTCAGGATGGACCAGGATTTGATGTACCAGGTCGATCTTCAAGAAAACTTGGGCGCCATGCAAGTTGGGTGTAAAGCCCTGTATATGCAGGATGGAGTATCGGTCTGGCAAGGTCGCGTTGTTGAGGCGCCGGTAGTCCCTGCATGGGCGCCAACCCCCAGAAGAGTTATCCAACCTGCAAACGATCCCCAGCTCCTGCACTCGTGAGAACTCCTCCTTTGTCAGTTGTAGTTTCTTGGGGGGGGGGGCGAACGCCTGGTTTTGGCGTGGAGTGGGGGGTCACTGAGTCGAAATGTGGTGGGGGACTGCATGTTGGGGCATGGCAGAAGTGAACTGTGGCCACAGGATGGCGGGGAATTCATTGAACATGCGAGAATACTTGTCCTTGAGGGTGCTGATGGAAGCTATTCCTGGGTCACACATGTTTGTGGAATCGAGGCGGACGGATTGGAAAGTGCAGGCATGTACCAACTGCTTGCCTTTGATGTCCACCAACAGGCTGTGTGCCTGGAGGAAATTGGCTCCTAGCAGCGCTGTGCCCACCATGGCCAGCACAAACTTCGAGCAAAACCAGTTCTTGCCATTCTGAATCTGGGTGCTGCGTGTGCCGAAAGTCTTGATGGAGGATCTGTTGGCTGCCGTTGGGTTGGGCTTCGTGCACGGGTGCGGGTCAGTTCTGCTCCAGTGTATTCCAGGAAGCATCGCCCACTGGACATATCGATCATGTGCAGGAGGCTATTAGTGCGGCCAGCCGTCTCAGCCAATAACGGCGGATGGCTGGGTCATTTCCCTGAAATGAAAAGGGCTGCCTGCACTTGTTGGCTTGGGCCCCCCCCCCCCCCAGCGTTGGGGTGGTGCTCCTCCAGTTTGTGGTTGGTACGTGCCTGCGGCCGACTGGGTCCTGGGCGGATGACCTGGCTGAGGGCGGCCTTGTTTTCTCACTTGGTCTGCCAGAGCATGTCTGTGCGGGCTACTACTATGCGTGGATCTGAGAAATCCTCATCTGCCAGCAGGAGTTGGATGTTCTCCGGCATCTGTTCAAGGAAGGCCTATTCGAACATCAAGCAGGGCCTGTGGCCCTCTGCCAGCACCAGCATCTCGTCCATGAGGGCAGATGGGGTTCTGTCACCCAGACCGTCCAGGAAAATGTGCCTGGTGACGCACTGCCAATGGGAAAGGCCAAAAGTCCCGAGGAGGAGGCTTTTGAGGGTGATGTATTTACTTTCCTCTGGTGGGTTGTGGATCAGGTTGCCCACCCTGGCTGCAGTTTCTTCATCGAGCATGCTCACAACGTGATAGAACATCGTGATGTCTGAGATGAAACTGTTCCTCAGCTTGCCCGAACCAAGTGCGTGGGCGATGCGTCCAGAAAGGGGGGGAGGTGTTACACTGCAACCACATTGATTACTGTTGAATCCATATCGGGAGGGAAGAACACCGTCTGGATTCGCTGGGGTCACCAATGTAGTGGCTGCTACACAAACAGAAACACACCACTGAACACAGTGGGGGTTTCAAGCGAACTGTTAATTCAAACTTTAAGTCGGTGTGAACTCCAGCCCTGCGTGTGTCATCACATTTGCTCGTGGTGTGCACTTTGGCCTAAGCCACGAGGCCCTGAGGTTCCCCGACGGCACCACCTTCTTGCAGCTGCCCCACCGGTGCGGCGATACAAGCAGGTCCAGTTTGCCACGAGCGATGTGCGCTGCCGTACAATGATATGTATGGTGTTGTTCAATTAGATCAGATTGATTAATGGCTGCATTGTAAATGCACCCCTGGGTAGCAGTGATCATAATGGGATTGGTTTGATCTGGAAGAACGTTTGAGGAGGGGTACGGTTAGAGCAATACTGTTACAGCACCGACAACCTTGGTTTGAATATGGCGCTGCCTATATGGAGTTTGTACATTCTCCCTGTGACCTGTGTGGGTTTCCTCCGAGTGTTCCAGTTTCCTCCCACCCTGCAAAATGTATGGGATGGGGGGGGGAGGGGGTGTTAATTGGGTGTAACTGGGCGTCACGGGCTTGTTGGCTGAAAGGGCCTATTACCATGCTGTAAGTCCAAATACTGAGGGAATGAAAGCAAAGCTAAGTGTTGTGAACCATCAAATTAGGTTAACAAATCGGTCAACTGTGATGAATTTAATGTGCAAAGGTTTGAGACAGCAAAGCATTTTAATAGGCAAGAAATAATCCACCATTTATGGTTCAGTAAAAGGTCGTTTCTGACGGGGGCGAGGGGGGGGGCATTGGAGGGGAGAAACACGGGAGATCGCAGACGTTGGAATTAGAAGCAGAACCCGACCTGCTGGAGGAACTTGGCATCCGCTGGAGAATCAGAACGGTCAAAATCCTTCATTCGGTCTGGCATGTGGAGCAGAGAAGCTCTTACAAAGAGTTTGGGGCGGGGTAGGAGCCTGCTGTGGGATTGGTGAACGAGGTGAAGGATGATGGGCTGAGGTCCATTTATAACAGCAGAAAAGAAGTGCTGCTTGAATTTGAAGTTGTAGAGGCAGTCATTTCAAGAAATAACATCTTCCTGTGCAGCAGAAGGTAAGATAAAGCAAGGAATGGGGAAACCTGTTAATCTATCAGATAAACTTATCTATCTGTCTATTATCTGGAGCATGGTAGCATGACAGGTGACTTAATGGAGGTATGTAAGTTCTACCATGTGGACAGCTAGCACCTTTTTCCCATGGTGACAGCAAATACCAGAGGACATCTGTTCATGGTGAAGGGAGGAAAGTTTAGGGGAGATGACAGGGGCATGTTTTTTTTTAACACGGAGTAGTGGGTGCCTGGATGCCTTGCAAGGGGTGGTGGTGGAGGCTGGAACAATAGACTCAGGCACATTGATGTTAGAGAGAAAGTGGGTTGTGGGCAGTGTTCCCTCTAAGCCAGTGGTTCTCAACCTTTTTCTTTCCACTCACATCCCACTTTAAGTAATCCCTATGCCATAGGTGCTCTGTGATTAGTGAGGGATTACTTAAGTGGGATTTGGGTGGAAAGAAAAAGGTTAAGAATCACTGCTCTAGAACCCATTGTTACTGAAATATTTTGCTTGAAAAAATTTGTCATTGGCCCATTTCCTTTGGAGTAATGAAACTGAACGCATAATGAGTCAATTAGGGACGATTAAAACAGTGGTTCTCAACCTTTTTCTTTCCATCACAGGGGACCTATGGCACAGGGAATACTTAAAGTGGGACGTGGGTGGAAAGAAAAAGGTTGAGAACCACTGCAGTAAGCTGTGTGCATGTGTGCACTCCAAGGGCGTTATGGTGCATATTTGTGCAAGTGCGCCCACAGACCATTTGTGCAAGTGCGTGCACGTGCAGAGCTTAGAGGGGACACCAGTTGTGGGTGAGGGAGGGAGGGGTCAGATTGTTGTGGAGTAAGTTTACATGGGTCAGCACAACATCATGGGCCGAAAGGCCTGTACTGTACTGCAGAATGTTTGACTAAGAAGAAGATGATAAAGTTTGCCAGATATAGTTAGAATTTCTTTCGTTCAAGTTCATTATCGTCTGACTACATATGCAATCCCACCCGTGTTTCCCTGGGTCCCAGTGCACCCGCACTGATAGAATGTCATCAGTCCCACAGCCTGCGGGAAGAAGCTGTTCCTCAGCCTGGCTGTCTTGATTTTGATGCTCCTGTACCTCCTTCCTGATGGTAGTGGGTCAGATATCCTGTATGCTGGATGAAAAGGGGCCTCTATAATTATTTGAGCCCTATTTAAGCAACGGTCCTGGTGAATGTGGTCAGTAGAGGAAAGGGAGACCCCCGTGATTCTCTCAGTCTTTTTGAATGACTTTCTAGCTCCTTCACCACAACAATGATGGAGCCAGAGAGGACAATTTCAGTGGTGCTCCTATAAAATGTTGTCATGGTGGGGCCGGTATCCTTGCCCCACTCAACCTCCTGTGGAAGTGTAGGTGCTGCTGTACCATCCTGATGAATGAGGAGGTGGTGTGGATCCAGGATGGGTCATCCTTTATGTGTACTCCACTCTCTCCATGGCATAGCCATTGATGTGTAGTGGAGTGGTTAAACTTCATTGTCCTGAAGTCCACAATCATCGTCTTTGTCTCATTCATGCTGAGATTTGGGTTGTACTCACACCTTTTAATGAGGCTCCCAATGACCTCTTTGCAAACCGACTCACCATGAGGCCAACTATGGTGTATCATCCGCAAACATAACGATCCTGTTCAAACTCAATGTGGCAGTGCAGTGTGAGTCAGCAACGTGAACAGTAGCGGGCTGAGCACACAGCCCTGAGGTGCGCCAGAACTTAGTATGATGGGTTTGAGTCTTTGCTGCCCATCTGAGTCCAGTTTCACAGACGGGTGCTGAGTGCCAGTGAGGACAGTTTATCCACCAGCCCCTGGGGTATGATCGAAACAGATGGTAAATGTACTAATAATGTTACTAATAACATCCACGCAATTGGAGGAAGGAAATACTCCGAGAAATTGCATTCCTGAGGGGAGTGAGTCTGAGCAAACAGTTGGGACTGTGGGGTGACAATTCTTGCAGCCCTATGCCATTTTACAAGTGGCCCTTGAGAAAGTTGATGAGTTTATTGCAATTTTGGAAGGTTTTGTTTGATTGGAAAAAAAAAGCAAATGTAGATCCTTGATTCAAAAAGAGTGAGACAAAGCAGAAAACTGCAGGCTGGTTAAATATAGCTGGCCCACAAATCTTTGCTGCCAAATTATACCCAACTAGCCTACTGTACGTACATTTTGGAAGGTGGGAGGGAACCGGAGCCCCCCGGGGAAAACCCACGCAGACATGGGGAGAATATACAAGCTCCTTACAAACAGCACGGGATTCAAACCCCAGTCACCGTTACAGCATCGTGCTAACCGCTGCACCAACTGTGCCACCCCAATTCTGAGGCAGAGGACACTTGGAAAATGTAAAGGTAGTCTCCTTTTATGAAATGAAAAGTTTAATAGATTTATTGCAATCCTTTGAACAAATGCATTGGATGAAGGGGAACTGGTTGGTGCAATACAGAAATGTGCTGGAGAAACTCAGCAGGTCACACAATGTCCACAGGAAGGAAATGTACTGTACCTGAGTTCCTCCAGCTTGTTTGTGTATTGCTTCCACCTGATGAAGGGCTCAGGCCTGAAACATTGGTTACTCTTCACTTTCCTGTGAATGCTGTGTAACTTGTTCACTCTCTGGCACATTTGTGCATTAGACCTGTTTAACTGGCATTTGGATATGGAGGACATCTCTGTAGAAAATCGAAGCTCACGGTGTAGTTCAGTACAAAGAGAAGATTGAGTGTCAGGAAAAAAAGCCATTAATGGGTGTGTTCCTGGTTGCCAAGATGCAACACCTCCCTGAGATTAGTTCTGGGTCCTTGTCCTTTTATCATTTATTGTGAGACACACAGGATTGCTCCATCTGGTTGCTGTCAGGCAGGAATGTAAGCTGAGAAAATATTCAGTAGGTATTAATTGTCATACACATGAGTACAATGTTCAGAAACACTAGATTTTTACGGGTTGCAGTCAAACACATGTGGAAGCATCTTGTGAAGATTTTAAAAAATTTCAGTCTGCTTTTTTGAAATGTAAACAGCAAGTGGTTTCTAACACAGAAAAAATGTTGAAGGTTGAAAAATCAGTTATAGAATTGGGAGAACCTGAGAAGGAGTTAGAGAGGAAAATAAATTACTTGGAGAATCAAAGTAGAAGGAATAATGTGAAAATCGTTGGTTTGCCAGAAGGTATAGAAGGACAAGATCCTTTTTGTTTTTTTAAAGACTGGATCCCACAAGTATTAGGGCAAGAATTTTTTTTCTGGAGGATTGGTATTGGAAAGAGCTCATAACACCTTTACCTGGTCAACCACCAAGACCGATAATAATTCGATGTTTGAATTATCTGGACCCAGAAGTATTACTTCAACTAGCAGTGCAAAATGCGAGACAATGACAAACTCCGTTATTGATTCAGAATAGTAGAGTTTTTTTTATCCTGACTTGAGTCAAGAGGTCATTCAACGCCGACGTCGATTTAACCCAGTTAAAGAAGCTTTGTGGCATAAAGTTTATGTCTACTTTTCGCTCCCGGCAGTGTTGAAGGTGTTTGCTTCATGATCATTCTCAAAAAACCGAAATTGATGATCTCCATAAATGATTTTTGCTGATTAATTGCCAGACATAAGAGGGCAAAGACATAGTCCACCATTGTCTCCTAAAGAAAAATCTGCTTGTTTTGGAAACGGAAGAAATGGGAAGAGTCCAACTTTTTCTGAAATGGGATCTCCGAGACTGGAATCTCTTGGATGAATAGAAGAATTTTCTTATTCTTATTCTACTTTTTTTTGTTGTTATGATATTTTGATGTTATTCATTGTTTGGCTGGGGAGGGAGAGATTTGCTCAAAGTTCTTTACTAGTCATCAGCCACTGGTGGGTGACCCACACCCAATTTTTGTTTAGGGATTACTACCTTTTGGTAGTTTTTTTTGGGGGGGAGTTTTTTAATTTTCATTTTAGTTAGCTTTTAATTTGTGATTTTTTTTCTCTTACTGGAGGGCCTATATACGTTGATTTGAGTTTTCATATAAAGATATTATTAGTATTTAGTAACAATAGTAGATATTTCAAAGTTGAGGTTTGCTACTTTTAATGTTCGAGGTTTAAACAATCCAATCAAGCGTAAGCGAGTCTTGGCGTATATTAAGAAAATGAAAATTGATGTTGCTTTTTTACAAGAAACACATTTGAATCTGAAGGAAAGTATGAAATTAAAGAGGGACTGGGTTGGGCATGTATATTCTTCTTCATTTAATTCTAGGGCTAAAAGGGTAGCAACTTTGATACATAAAAATTTATCTTTTGAATTACAATCAATGGAGAAAAAGGAAGGATGTATTCTTAAATTGAATTGTAAGATTTTTAGTGAATTTTGAACTTTACTTAATATTTATGCCCCAAATGTATATGATGAAATATTTATTTCAGATGCATTTTATATCTGGGTCAGGCTAATGATAATGTTTTAGTTGGTGGTGATTTTAATTGTGTTTTGGAACCTTTATTGGATAAATCTCTGAGGAAAGTTAATAAATCTAAGATGGCAGTTCAGGTTCAAGCGTTGATGAAAGATCTTAATTTATTAGATATTTGGAGACATCTTGATCTGACAGAGAAAGATTTTTCCTTTTATTCATTTAGACATGAATTGTTTTCAAGGATTGACTTTTTTTAGTATCGGCACATTTACAAGGGAAGATACAACAAGCGGAATATAAAAGTAGGATGATTTCAGATCATTCTTTGTTATATTTTACATATGCAACTTCTGAGAAAATTCAAATGGCCTATCGTTGGAGGTTTAATACTATGTTGTTAAAAAATATGAAATTTATTGATTTTTTGAAAATTCTAATTCTGTTCAAAGTAAGTGTATTATGGGATGCTATGAAAGCTTATTTGAGAGGATAAATAATTAGTTATAGTTCTAAAATGAAAAAGAATCGATTAAATCAGAGTCTTAGAGAAACAGATTGATGAGTTACAAAAGGAATTTCAGAAAGATGCTACTGAAGATCAGAAAATAGAATTATCTAGGTTGAAACTGGAATATAAAACTTTGCAATCTTATCAATTTGAATGTGTGATTAATAGGACTAAACAATGGTATTATGAATGGGGAGAAAAGGCACATAAGGTATTGGCATGGCAATTAAAGAAAGAACAGATATCGAGGACTATTAATGCTGATAGACGGAATTCTCTTATTACTTTTAAACCTCGTGAGATTAATGATGAATTTTATTCATTTTATAAAAAGTTATACATCTGAAGGAAAACAAGAAACTGGATTGATTGATCTTTTTCTATCACAGTTGAATTTACTGATATTAGAGGATGCAGATATACAGGAGTTAGAGGAACTATTTACTGATTCGGAAATTAAAATGGCTATGATGGAAATGCCAAATGGTAAATCACCTGGTGATGATGGATTTTTGGTTGAATTTTATAAAATCTTTTATGATGATTTCTCTACAGGGTTTGGGGATGTATTACGTCAAGTTGGAGAACCTGAGTCTTGTTCTAGTGCTTTAATTACAGTAATTCCAAAGAAAGATAGAAATCCTTTGAAAGTATCTTCATATAGACCAATTTTGTTGTTAAATGTAGATTATAAAATAATAGCTAAAATATTAGCGAATAGATTGGCTAAATTTTTACCAAAGTTGATTCATATGGATCAAACAGGTTTTATGAAGAATAGATATGCTTCAGATAATATTTTGCACATGATTAGCTTGATTAATAGATTTCGACAATCTTCAGATGGTGATATCTTTAGATGCAGAAATAGAGTTGAGTGGAATTTTTTTAAAGTTCTGGAGAAATTTAAGTTTGGTCCTTTTGTTATTGGTTGGATTAAGGCTTTATATAGTAAACCCGTAGCTAGAGAATTGACGAATGGCTTGATTTCGGAACTTTTTAAATTGACTCGATCAACTCGTCAAGGTTGTCCTTTATCACCAGCTTTGTTTGCGTTAGTGATTGAACCTTTACCACAGCTGATAAGACAAAAGGTATGAAGATTTTAGATGAGGAGTATAAAATTAATTTATTTGCTGATGATGTATTGGTGTATTTAATAAACCCAGCTCAGTCACTTTTGCATTTGAAGGAATGTTTAATACAATATGGATGTCTTTCTGGATATAAAGTTAATTGGGGAAAAAAGTGAAATATTACCAGTAAGTGAAGGAGATTATTCAGTTTATAAGAATATTATTAATTTGAAATGGACTGATCGAATTAAATATTTGGGTATAATTCTGAATGTTGATTATCAATCTTTATATAAATTAAATTATGTTCCGTTGATAAAAAAAATTAAAACTGATTTAATTAAATGGAAAGATTTACCTATTTATTGGATAGGATAAATACAATTAAGATGAATATTTTTTCCGTGTATGCAATATTTGTTTCAATCTATTCCGTATTTTCTTGATAATATTTTTTTTCAAGATTTGAATAAAATGGTTAGGGAATTTTTATGGAGAGGTAAATTTTTGAGAGTAGCTTTGAATAAATTAACTTGGAAATATGAGTTAGGGGTGATTACGTTTGCCACATTTTCAAAATTATTATGAAGCATCCCAACTTAAATTTATTAGTTCCTTGATGGATTTGGAACGGCCTCCTAGTTGGGCCAAAATTGAGATGGCAAATATTTCTGAATTTGAAATACATCAATTTTTGTTTAGATGGAATATAAATTTGTTACAGCAATATAATATGCCTATACTAAAACATTTAATGAAGTTATGGATTAAGAAAAATAAAATGATAGGCTCTAGGGCTGAATTATTGGCTTTGACTCCGTTGTATAATAATGAACTTATTTCTTTTTCAATACATAATCGAAGTTTATTACATTGGAAATTTAAAGGTGTGAAGAATTTGGGAGATTGTTTTAAAGAGGGTAAGTTTTTATCTTTTAATCAGATGAGGGACAATTTTGGTGTTGATAAGAATTCTTTGTTTCTCTATTACTAAATTCGATCTTTGGTAAAATGTATGTTTGGTAGAGATATGATTTTACCTGAAATGACTAAATTTGAGTCTTATGAAGGTACCAGAGAAGGGTTATATTTCATCTATGTATCAAATATTGCAGGATGGTATGGATAAAAAGGGTTGGGATAGGTCTAAACGTAAATGGGAAGCGGACATTGGTTTTATTTTTTCCAAGGATGATTGGTTAGATATTTGTTATGATAGTGTAACTAGATTGATAAATGCACGTTATGCAATGATTAACTATAATTTTTTACATCAGTTATACTTAACACCTGAAAAATTTAAAAAGTATGATTTTCATGAATCAGATTTGTGTTTTAGATGTAGTAACTTTGTTGGAACATCTTTTCATGCTGTTTGGTCATGTATACATATACAATCTTTTTGGAAGAAAATTCATTTGTTTTTAGAATACCTGTATAAGATTAAAACACTTTTAGATCTGACAGTGTTTTTATTGGGTAGTTTGCAACCTTTGAAAAGTTTGGGATTAGATAAGTTTCAACTTGCTTTTGTATATTTAGCTTTATCTGTAGCGAAAAAATGTATTGCTAGTACATGGAAAGATACAAATATGACTGATATTAATAGATGGCATAATGAGATGAAATATTGTTTAATAATGGAAAAAAATTACATGATTTGTGTGATAATTATACTTTTTTATTAATGTGGTTGTTATATTCAGAATATTTACATGTCAATTTAAATTGATTAGATCTTAATATGTATGCTTAATTTTTTAAAATATTTTTTCTTTTGTTTTCTTTATGGCTCTCCTTAGGAGAGTTGGCTGAAGGGGGGGGTCTTTTCTTTTTCTCTACATATAAAAAATAATGTTCATGTTTAGGGTTAATTGTTGTATATGTTATGTACTAATTGTTTTTGAACGACATAAATAAAGTTTAAAAAAAAACCTAATGATCCTGCATCCCCCATGTATCTTTGGCAGGTGGAAGGAAACCTAGAGAAAACGCATGCAGGTGACATTGCTAGTGTTGTAACAGCTTTGTGTTTAACCCACGCAAGTGATGGGGAGCACGTACAGACACTGGTGGATTCAAAACCTGGTCGCTGGCACTGTAACAGCATTGTGTTAAACCCACGCAGGTGACGGGGAGAACGTACTGACAGCTGTGAATTTGAAACCTGGGTCGCTGGCACTGTAACAGCGTTGTGTTAAACCCACGCAGGTGACGGGGAGAACGTACTGACAGCGGTGAATTTGAAACCCGGGTCGCTGGCACTGTAACAGCGTTGTGTTAACCATGCTATTGAAGGATAGATAAACAAATATTCATAGTTGCAGTTGTTGCAGGGAGGAAAAAAAGATTCAGTTCATGTAGAAGGATTCTTTGGTGGTCCTGTGGGAGACTGTTATGGATGGGTGAAGTGAGTGGGCAAAATTCTGACAAATAGAGTACAACGTGCAAAAGGGTGAAATTGCCCATTTTGGCAGGAACGAGTAGCAGCTCTATCCAATTGGTGACAGGTTGCAGAGAGTTCCACCGCAGGATTTGAATGTCCTGATGTTCAAGTTCATTTATCATCCAATTGTCCCAGGACAACCTGAGGAAACAGCATTCTTCATTCTACAGTACAAAACACAGCAAAGGGTTAGCGGTTAGTTCAATGTTGTTTCAGCATCAATGACTGGAGTTCAATTCTGGTGCTGTATAAAGGGGTGTTGAATCTGAGCGAGGACAACTTCTCCGCCAGCCTCTGAGATATGATTGTAGGAAACGCCGAACTGAAGTCAAGGAAGGGCAGCCTGGCATATGAAGCATCGTTCTCTGGATGGAGGGGTTAGATGCCTGCATGCTGATTAGCTTAGTGTGACAAGGACATGGATTATCCACAGAGAAAGTAGTGACGTGTTGATGATGTTACTGTGTGAGTGTAGGAACTTGAAAAAAACCCAAAAATAATTATAAAGTTAGAAACTTTGTATTCAGTTCACTAAATCCTGATCAATGTATTATGATCTTGATTTTAAACAAAATTAATCATGCCTAATTATAACTTATGTACAGCATTATGTACAGCCCTTCAGCCCCTGTTGTTGTAATTATAACAAATACATGATTCCTGAAACTTATTTAAACCTTAATAAAGGACTGTGGGAAAGTGGTAGCAGCAATAATATACATAGGCGCATAATTTATAAAGACCGTGAGAAAGTTGCAGAGAGAGTGTGTGATGGTGGACCTGCCCTCGCAGAATTCCATGCGGCAGAGGAAGGGCTGTATGCAACAGAGCACTCATGGAGGGGTTTCTTTGCTGCATGGAATTCTGCGAGGGCAGGTCCACCATCGCTCAATGCGTCACTTAGACATCACTGGTGGAGGATAGGTGCCTCTCTCCCTGGGGATGCCTTATGACAGGGGTATCAAACTCAAATTCACGGAGGGCCAAAATTAAAAACTTGGACTAAGTCGAGGGCCGAACTAAATATTTATTGAAAATTTTCAACAACATCTGCATGTTTTCTCTTCTTTCAACATATGTAATGTTAAACTTTTTCTTATTAAAATAAGAGGATTTGTCAAATGTTGCTAGTGTGCTGTCGAATAGTAAAATCTGAGGGCTATTGAGAATGTGGGAGAATAACATGATTCCTGAAACAATCAAATGGGTGACTGATTGTGGGCATGAACTCTAGCAGGGTTATTTGCCATGCCCTTTTTCCATTGGTACAGATATCCTTTGATTTACACACTTTTCAAGTTTTATGCCTAATGAGCTTGTGCAGGACCATTTTTAACCAGGAATATATTTATCACTGTGACATGAAACTATTGGAAGATCGTTTTATCCTGAGATTAAAGTTCATAATCCTTACTCAGGCCTGTGTGCGGGAGGGCGGGGTTTGCGGGCGATCGGGTTGGACAACGACAGTGCGGGGGCATCGGCTCTCGCTGCAGGGCGGCATCTCGGCGGATCAGCGGCCCCGTCACTGTGAGTCGCGGATCGGCCTGCGGCAGGGAGGGGGAGTGGGCAACGGTCTTGGCGAGGTCAGGCCCGAGGCCTCCGGTTCCGGGCGCTGGGAAGCGGCCTTGGCTTCCCCTGACACCGGCCAGGCCCCAAAACCAGAGTCCACCATGAGACTCTGCAACGTAAACAGAGGAGGTGGGGGCGATTAGCAGGCTGACGCCAATGCATTCTGGGATTTGTTGTATTACTGTGCATGCGCTATACTGGCGCGGCGGCCAGCGGGCCACCTCTAATACATTTTTGAAATGATCTTGTGGGCCAAATATAATTATATCGCGGGCCAAATTTGGCCCGCGGGCCAGAGTTTGACATGTGTGCCTTATGATATGTGTGAAAGGATGCAGAGAACTGGTAAACAGTGGTCCAGTGTGAATGGTAAAAATGGTTTCTTTAACAGGTTCATTGAACGGCCAATTTACAGGTTAGCCAGTGTGAAAAGGATTGATTGAGTTTGTTGGTGGTGGAGGGGTAGCAGCTGTTCCTGAACCTGGTGGTGCAAGTTGTGTGGCACCTATATCTCTTACCTGATGGTAGCAGCAAGAGCAGAATGTGTGCTGGGTTATATGGATCTTTGAAGATTGCTGCTGCTCTCCAACGGCAGTATTCCCTATAGATTTTCTTGATGTTGGGGAGGATTTTGCATTTGATGTACTGGGTGTGTCCACTACCTTTTGCAGGGATTTTCACTCAGACGTATTGGAGTCCCCTTAACAGGTTGTGATGCATACTTGGGTGCAGCAGCTCGTGGAATAATAAGAGTTCAGGGTGCAGCATTACAAAGACAGCATTGTGGAGAATGCAGAAAAGTTCAGTTCGAATAGGGTGTTTCATTTTACCATTGAGAGGTCCATTTAAGACTGATGCAGATAGAAACTGTCCTTGAAGTAGTTCTGACTTAGAAAGCTAACAATGTTGTCATTGATCGCTGGAGGAATTAAATGCATGTATGATTAATAGCACCTCTTTGTGTGCCTTTGAGGAGGCAAACAAAGGCTGTGTGGCATGTATATGACAAAAAGGAACCTGTACCTTTTCAGTAATTTCTCCTCCATCAATGGTCCCTTTGTGTGAAGTATTGCCCTGGCAAGCGGAGATCTCTTTCTCCTTCATTCCCAGCTTCCGCTGCGTCTCAGTTAGTCAGATGTCCTCATGCCTGGCCTTTCTATATTAAGAGGCATCTTTGGTTCAGCACCCCTACCAAGGAGAGAGAGAAGCAAAAGAGACACTGAGTGTCAGTGGATCCTTCCACCTCCTGTGCCCCTCCCACTGCTTTTGGAGCCACACAGTTGGAAGGTTCGGGAGCTGGAGCAAGAGGGGAATGCACCCAACGGAACAAGGACAGCTTCTCCCCCCTCCGCCATCGGATTCTGAATGGACAATGAACCACAGACACGACTTCACTCTCTTCTTTTAAACTCATTTATTTGCTTATTAAAAATGTATTTTATAACTTTTGGACCTGTAATGCTGTCACAAGAGAATGAATGTTGTGATCCATGTCATGACAATAAATTCTGATTCTGAGGGGTAGGCAAAGTTTAATTGCATCAGTTACTATGCAAGGAATCCAACTTGTCACGAGTAAAACACTGCAGACATCGTGATTGAAATTCAAAACACAATGCTGGAGAAACTCAGCAGGTCAAACAGTGTAAAGATACATAATCAGAGTTTTGGGCTTGGGCTTTCATCAAGGTATAGGCCAAATGTAGGCAGTCGTGCACTAGACACCAAATCTGCAGATGTTCTTGTTTAAGACCACACTTAGTTCAGTTCTGGTCCACCCCCTTATTGAAAGGATGTAGAAGCTATTGGAGAGGGTGCAGAGGAGATTCACCAGGATGTTACCTGGATTGAAAAATGTCTTCAGAAGCAAGGTTAGCAGAGGCCTTTCTCTCTGAAGTGAAGAAGGATGAGATGTGTTTAAAAGACTTCTACAAGATTCTGAGAGGCATGAATAAGATAGACAGCCAGCGCCTTTTTCCCAGGGAAGGAAACACCAGAGGACATCTGTAGAAAGTGAAGGGAGGAGCGTTTAGGGGAGACATCAGGAGTACGTTTTTTTTTACACAGAATTGTGGGAGCCTGGAGTGGTGGTGGAGACTGACACATTAGGGGCATTTAAGAGACTCTTAGACATGGCTGAAAGAAAAATAGAGGTTTGCCTGCCTGTTTGTTGGCTTTGTGGGGAAATCCATGCTGCAAACCTACACAGGAAAGACTCCTCAACTCTTCCTCCAGTATATCGACGATGGCATCTGGCCTGCCTCATGCACTCGCAATGAGCTCGTCAACTTCATTCACTTCGTGGCAAACTTCCACCCCAATTTCAAACTCACCTGGCAACACTCTCCCCTTTCTGGATCTCTTTGTCTCCATCTCAGGAGACAAGCTTTTCACTGAGACATATATTACAAACCCTCTAACTCCCACAGCTTTCTCGAATACATTTTGTCACACCCTGTCCCCTGCAAGGATTCCGTCCCCTTTTCTCAATTTCTTTGCTCCACCGCATCTGTTCCAAGAAGAGCCTTTCCAGTCCAGATCTTCAGAAGTGTCTGCCTTCTTTCACAAACTTGGCTTCCCCTCCACCATCATCAACTGAGCCCTCTGCTATGATGTTGAATATTTTATTTTGTTTCAAAGAATGAAAGAGAAATGATACATCTTTGAATACATTGTTTTCTTATTATCTAGTTACCCCCTCCATAAATCTTCGTCTGCGAAGCCAAGCCAAAGAAGAAGTTAAAACATTGTTGGATAATTTTGGGCGTACGTTACGGTTACCTAGGTGATCTAAATTTGAAATTTTACTGATGGTGATAAAGATTTTTATTTGAGATGTATGCTTTATTGCAGACTAAAATGCTTAAGCTGGATGATTATAAATCTAAATTATAATGGGAAAAAGATT
Source organism: Narcine bancroftii (assembly GCF_036971445.1). Taxonomy (NCBI): domain Eukaryota; kingdom Metazoa; phylum Chordata; class Chondrichthyes; order Torpediniformes; family Narcinidae; genus Narcine; species Narcine bancroftii. The sequence continues at coordinate 20,502 of NW_027212179.1, read as the reverse complement.
TGTCCTTATCTATTTCTCAGGATGATTGTGAGGATAGTATGACAAAAATTGTGAATGTACGATATAGATTGGTTCATTATAATTTTCTTCATCAGTTATACTTAACTCCAGAGAAATTAAGGAAATATAAGTTTATTTCTTCTGATTTATGTTTTAGGTACCATAAACAAGTTGGCTCTTTTCTACATTCATGTGAGAATATGGAATATAATTAAGGAATTTTTAGAAGCTATATTTAAATTTAAAATTTCACTTGTTTCTTTGGTATTATTGGGTTATATTAAGAAATTGAGGTTTGGAATTAAAATTAGTTAAGTCTCAAATAGCTTTTTTGAGATTGGCTTTAGCTGTGGTTAGAAAATGTTTGGTAATTTCTTGGAAAAACGAAACCGATTTGATTATTCAATGATGGCATTTGGAGATGAGCTCTTGCATTCCACTGGAAAAGATGACATATAATTTGCATAATAATTATTCCTTCTGAGGGCAAAGACCATGTCAGTAGTTCCTCTGTTTGCGCGAAAGCCACACTGTGATTCTGGGAGGAAATTTTCGGCGACATTAGGTATTAGTCTATTAAGGAGAATCCTAGCAAAGATTTTGCCTACAGCGTGATTCCCCAGTAGTTTGAGCAGTCTGATTTCTCACCTTTGTTTCTGTACAGGGTGATGATGATGGCATCACGAAGCCTTCTTTGTTAAAACTTGGAGCCCATATATAAAATATGAGGTTGAATTTGTAGTAGTTTTTTTCCCCTCAATTGATGGTGTTTCCTCAAACCATGGCAATAATTGCAGGCTGTTATGTTATTCGATCTTCTATTCCTTTCTTTCTTTTGGGATAGTTTAGAGGGGGGTTGGGAGGGGTGGGTTAGGGTTGGGGTGGGGGGGTTATATGGGGTAAAATACTATGTATTTGTATTTTTATTTTATGACTTTATGATCAAATCTCCATTTCCCACTCATCTGCCCTGGCCCATCTTTCCCCCATACGCAACAAATATAGAATCCCCCTTATCCTCACCGACCACCCCACCAGCCTCCACGTTCAATATGATCCCATTGCCAGACACATCTCCCCCTCCCCTCTCTGCCTTCTGTAGGGTCCACGCCCTCTGTGACTCCTCATCCACTTCTCATCTACACCTCTTCCCTCACCACAGTCCAGGACCCCGAACAGTTCTTCCACATGAAGCAACATTTCACTTGAGTCTCCACATGAGTTATCTACTGCATCTGATGCTCTCATTGCAGCCTCCTCTACGTCAGAGTGACTGGATGCTGACTGGGAGCTTGCTTCACTGAGTACCTTCACTCTATATCAGTGACAGGGATCTCTCAGTGGCCAACCACTTCAATCCCACGCACCATTTCCGTGCTGACATGTCTGTCCATAGCCTTGTGCACTGGCAAACTCAAACCGCCTGTAAATTGGAGGACCCACACAATTTACTGTCGGGGCTCTCTCCAACCAGATGGCATTAACATTGACTCCCTGTTCTCCCTCTCCTCCCCATCCCTCTGCCTTCTTCCCTCCAGCTCTCCACCCCTTTCCCTCTCCATTCATGAGGCATCCTCCCCCTCCCCCGTTTGCTGGTGTGCCCTCCCTCCCTCATCCACCTATTACCTCCTGCCTGTGAGACTGTGCCCAGTCTCCCTACCCCTCCCCCCACCATTTTGTTCAGGTGCCTGCCTACATTTTGCTCAAGCCCAAAATGTTGGCTATGTCTCTTTGCTACTTAAACGACACTGTCTGACCTGCTGAGTTTCTCCAGCATTGGAAAGAAGGGTTTAGTTTTTTTTTGGTGGGAATGTATCAATCGTCACAATATCGAGGGCCAAAGGGCCTGTACTGTGCTGTAGTGTTCAATATTCTACGTTTATATTGTGGCTGACTGGCCGTGGACACAGCTACCCACTTTTTCCCCATAACCCTCAATCCCCCTCCATCCCACTGGTCAAAAGCGTCAATCTGACTGTATCTTAAATGCATTCATCGAGGCAGCCTCTGCTGCTTCCAAGGGCAAAGGAACACACAGGTTCTGGGGAAAAGCAGTTCCTGGGGAGGATATCCCAGAAGGCCATGTGGGTTGAGATGTGGAGCAAAAGGCATGTTTTCACTTCGGAGCAGAGGCATCACAGGCCTGACCCTGAACTGCCTGTGGCTCCAGTTTCTGATGTCCACGTCAAGCACCTCGCAGAGCGAGCGACGTTCCTGAGCAATGTTGAATGCCTCTGTCAAGAGAATAAGCAACAATGAACAAATATGCAGCTAAAGAGCAGAGCTGTGATTAAAAACAAGCTTAGAGTACAAGGAATTTCAAAATCCTTCAAAGCATTGCCTCCAGGTCAAAGGGTGGGAGGGAACCTTTGAGGTGTGTCCAGAAGAATTCTTTGATGCAACATGTAGATAGAACTATAAAAACATTACAGCACAGGAAACAGGCCCTGAGGCCATTCTTGAAGGTGCCAAACTTATTATTTAAATTTAAAATGTATTTACAGCACAGTAGATGCTGATCCAGGCTGCCCAATTACAGCCAAATTAAGCTCCAACCCCTTATGTTTTGGAGGGTGGGAAGAAACTGGAGCACCTGGGGAAAACACATGCAGACACGGGGAGAACATGCAAACTCCTTACAGATTCGAATCCTGGTCGCTGGTGCTGTAGTAACATCCCTCTGGTCTCCCCTGCATCGAAGAGATGGCACGCAGACTGAGAGATCACTTGGTCAAGCACTCTGTCCGCTGCAATCAGGTGGATTTCCCAGTATCCACCCATTTCAATTCCCTGTTCCATTCCCACACCGACATGTCTGGCCATGGTCTCTTGCACTGCCGAACTGAGACCACCCACAAATTGAAATAACACCTCATCTTCCGTCTGGGCACTCTCCAGCTGGTTGGCATTAATATTGACTTCTCCGGTGTCTATTAAACCACACCCCCATCTTCTTCTCCTTGTTTCCTTTCCCCCAGCTCTGTCCCTCTCTCTCCCCTTTCCCCTCTGTCTTCTTTCACAGAGCCAAAATCAATTCTCACCTTCCCTCATCATATCCAATTAACACCTTTTGTCTGAACTCCTCCCCTTCCCATTTTTCCCCAGTCATTCCCCAGCCTTTAATTCACACGCTATTTCTTCACTCATACTTTGCCAGTGGGCTGATATCGCCTCAAACCGTGCATCTTGGCGCCTCACAGTTCGGCGGACAGTAACCTCCTTTGAAGAAGACCGCAGAGCCCACCTCACTGACAAAAGACAAAGGAAGAAAAACCCAACCCCAATCAACCAATTTTCCCTTGCAACCGCTGCAACTGTGTCTGCCTGTCCCACATCGGACTTGTCAGCCACAAACGAGCCTGCAGCTGACGTGGACATTACCCATCCATAAAACTTCGTCCGCGAAGCCAAGCCAAAGAAAAGAACTTTGAAGGGCAAAAGCTTGAAATGTCAGTAATATATCTTTACCTCCTATAGATCTTGTGAGACTGGCTGAGTTCCTCCAGCATTTCTGTGTTTTGACTCCAATCTCAGCACCTGCAGACTTTTGTGTTTCACTCTCAAGTCAACTCAAGCAGCAGATAGTCTGACAGTGACTAATAAGGAGATCCTGTCGAGAGTTCATCAAGAAAGTCTGCAGACACTGGGGTCCAAACATGCTGGAGAAACTCAGCAGGTCAAGGCAAATGTTCATTTCAAGAGGAATAGAATATAAGAGCGGGGATGTGATGTTGAGGCTTTATAAGGCACTGGTGTGACCTTACAGAGTATTGTGAATGGTTTTGGGCTCCTTGTTTAAAAAAGGATATATTGACATTGGAGAAAGTTCAAAGGATGTTCACTAGGATGATTCTGGTAATGAAAGGGTCATCATATGAGGAGTGTTTGATAACACTTGGCCTGTTCTTGTTGGAATTTAAGAGAATTGGAGGGGGAATCTCATTGAAACATTTGACTGTTGAAATGTGTGGACAGAGTAGATATGGAAAGGTATCCCATCGTGGGAGAGTCTAGGACAAGAGGGCACAACTTCAGGATTGAAGGGTGTCCATTTAGAACAGAGATGCGGAGAAGAAGGTGGTGCATCTGTGGAATTTGTTGCCATAGGTGATTGGGTGTATTTGAAGCAGAGATTGATAGGTTCTTGATTAGACAGGCATCAAAGGTTATGGGGAGAAGGTTGGGCAGTGGGGCTGAGTAGGAAAATGGATCAGCTCATGATTAAATGATGGATCAGCCACAATAGGGCCAAGACCTCTTCGCTCTGCTACCATTGGGGAAAAAGGTACAGGGGCTTAAAGACGAGCACTCAATGGCACAAGGGCAACTTCTTCCCACTGTGATCAGATTCCTGAATGATCAATGAACCAAAGACACTGCCTCAGTTTTACTTTTCGGGCACTATTTTTATTTATTGTTGTGAGGTGGTTTGTATGAATCTTTGCACTGTCATTCTGCTTCAAAACTTATTCATGATAATAAATTCTGATTCTGATAACTGCTCCAAATTTTTAGATTAACTGACATGAAAATGCTTGGCTTAGGCATATTGGGAACACAGTACAGTTCTGATTCCCCCATTCCATGAAGGATATGGAAATTGAGTGGCCTGTTCTGTGCTGTGTGGCTCCTTTATGACTGCTGAGAATAACAGCTGGACCACACCTTCCATATGGCCCTCTGCATCCCCCTCTTTCTCCATGAAACCTGTTCTTCACTCTGAACGCTTGTATGGATTCTCCAACCTGCCTCTGGGCTTAAGACTGTCCTCTGGGTCCTTATTGTATTCGTCCCCTCCTCTCCAATCCACAGCGAACTGTCCCTCAGCCAACAAATATGCTTGGTGTCATGCTGTGCCACTTTACATTGTGTGCACAAGGTGTGCCCTTTATCTGTTCTGGCACTAAAGCAAGGTTCACAATAATGAGGCTTTTCCACTGAGTAAAACTTGAAAGTCTTCAGACGCTGCTATCCTGCTCCCACCCTGACATGTCTGTCCATGGCCTCATGCAGTGCAAAACCAGGGCCACTCGTAAATTGGAGGAGCAACACCAAATTTTCTGTCTGGCCACTCTCCAATGTCTGATTTCTGCTAGCCCATTCCCCACTCTCCCTTTCCCCTTTCCTCTGTCTTCTTTCCTCCAACTCTCCACACCCTTCTCTCTCTGTTCACAGAGCCTTCTCCCTTTCCCTTGTTCTTTCATGTCCTCCCTCCCTTATCCACCTTTTACCTGTTGGCCTGTTCTCCCCCCTGTGCCTTCCCCTCCCTACTATTTTATTTGGGCGCCTGCCTACATTTCATTCACAGCTTGAAGAAGAGCTCGGGCCCAAAACATTGGTTTGTGTATCTTTATCTTTGCTATATAAAGGACATTAATTCATTCATTGGAACGACTTCATCACCAACATCGAAGTACTTGAGCTGGCAGAGTCCGCAGGCATCGAATCCATGCTGCTGAAGACCCAACTGCACTGGGTGGGTCACGTCTCCAGAATGGAGGACCATCGCCTTCCCAAGATCGTGTTCTATGGTGAGCTCTCCACTGGCCACCGAGACAGAGGTGCACCAAAGAAGACTGCTTAAAGAAATTTCTTGGTGCCTGCCACATTGACCACCGCCAGTGGGCCGATATCACCTCCAACCGTGCATCTTGGCGCCTCACAGTTCGACGGGCAGCAACCTCCTTTGAAGAAGATCGCAGAGCCCACCTCGCTGACAAAATACAAAGGAGGAAAAACCCAACACCCAACCCCAACCAACCAATTTTCCCTTGCAACTGCTGCAACCGTGTCTGCCTGTCCCGCATCAGACTTGTCAGTCACCAACGAGCCTGCAGCAGACATGGACATATCCCTCCATAAATATTCGTCCGCGAAGCCAAGCCAAAGAAGAAGAAGAAGATAAAAGATGTGGTTTGACCTGCTGAGTTTCTCCAGCACTTTTTCCACTGAGGCTGGGTGAGGCAAAAACTGGAGGTTCAGGGTGAAAGGGGAAATGTTTGAAGGAAACATTAAGGGGAACCCTTTCATGCAGAGAATGGCGATTGGCAAAGAAATGATGGTGCTGCTGTAACGGGAGCACTGGTGCCGATGTGGACCTGGGAGAGCAGAGACACAGCGGACGGTCAATTGAGCTGACGGTGTTTGTAAGTAAAATCCTGCAACCCCAAGGTCTGTGCCCAAGATGGTGGTTCCTGTGCTTGGCAGCGGCCATAAGGGGTTGCAGATTCCAGGGAGGAGTGGATCAGTGCAGGGCACCCGAAATGGGGAGAAAACCCCCAAGTTGAGAAGAAATAGAAGGGGTGACCCGACAGGATAGTGATCTTGGTGGCGAATCAGCGAGGGACTCAGCAGCTGAAGGACCCATACAGGTGACTGGCTAATGGGAACAAGGTGTCGGAGCCAGGATTCGAGAGGGTGCTGAGGGCAAGAAGGGCTCCCAAAGGGTCTGGGCGCTGATTGTGTTGAAGGTTTGGATTTGGAGCTCGGATTACCGATGGATCAAACAGGAGTCTGTGCAGCTGTGGAGTGCTGGAGGCGAATCCATGCACATTCAGTGTCTCTGAAGGGGACTCTTTGCTTCTCTTTCTCTCGAACTGTAAAGGGTACCGGGCGATACTAATGGTGACTCTGTCTGTCTTACAGAAGGCAGAAGTTAAAGTAAATCATGTATATTATATAATATGTAATGGTAAAAGGAACCTTGAAGTTGTGGAACAAGCTGGCAGCTGAAGAGGTGAATATGGGGTCAATTTTGAAATTTAAGAAAAGTTTGGATGGGTCCATGGATAGGAGGGTCACGTCTCCGATATGGTCTGACTGCAGGTCAGTGTGACCAGGTGGAGTTGTAGTTTGGCACAGACTTGACGTGCCAAAGAGCCTGTTTCCGGGCTGTGGTGTTCTGTGGTTCTGAGGTATAGCGGTGCCCAGACTCATTTTGCTGTGCATTTTGTGTTCTGCTCTAGGATGATATTCACATCAAGGTCCCAGAACATGACGCTTGTTCACCCCTCACTCATCAGCTCGTTAACGAGTTGGCAACAAGGGTCACAAAGAAGGCATTCAACATGCTTGCCTTCATCTGTCAGGGCACTGAGTTACAGCAGTACAAGGCGTAGGATGGTGGCGCAGATCACTGGGAAGGGCACAGAAAATATTCATGAGAATGCGAACAGGACAAGTGGGGTTGAGTCATCAGGACAGGCTCGCACCTTTGTCCCTGGAGTGTAGGAAGCTTAGGGCCGTTCCTTCTGGATGTTATTTAAAATCAGGAGGAGCATAGATAATGCAATTAATATATTCCCAGGCAGGGAAATCAAAAATTGCAGGGGATAGATTTAGGAGTTTTTAATTTTATTTACAACATGGTTGAAGCTGATTTGACCATTGAAACCTGTTACACCCAAATTCACCTACAACCTGTATGTTTTTGAAGGGTGGGAGGAAACCAAAGTACCCGGGAGAACATGCACCTCACGGCACCTGATTCGAATTCGGGTCACTGGCGCTGTAATAGCATCGCGCTAACCGTGTCACCCAATAGGGGAACTCGAGGGCAGCATTTTCACCCAGTGTTCAGAACGAGGTGCCGGCAGTCACGGAATATTGAAAAGACCATTCAGGCAAGTATGTGGCTGGAAGAGTTCCTAATTGGGTTGTCGTTCACATTGTCAGTCAGTCAGAGTTTATTTATCGTTTTTAAAACCATAAAACAGCCATAAAAACCCGATTGGGTTTCTCCAGGGCAAGGTGTTACTTAATAACATACTATTCATGAGACCAAACATAGGAGTGGGCAAAATGGCACCAAAGCAAGGGGCCGCTGTGAGCAACTGCCACCATCTTGTCCCAGCCTCCCAATTACAATCTTAACCCTAACACATTACAACATACCATTACATTAGACTTTCAAGCAAACTACTTCAATAGAATACATAAAAACAGTGAACGGAACATGTTTATAGACTGAGACCAGCCCTTGGGCTCAGTAAAACAAGATAGCCGTTTCCAGATCAGCATAAAGTAACTCCTGGCTCAGCAGTTGCCGATCCCCTCATCCAGAGGCTGCTGCAGTCTTCCGATGGGCTGCAGTCTGAGGTTTCTGGCCACTACTGGGCCACGGATTGTACCGAGAGTTCTCCAGCCTATTTTTTCAGTGATACTCCCCTCAGTCTACTGTTCTTCGGAGCCTTGGCCCCAGCATTGATCAAGCACTGTGCCATACACTCCTGCCATGGGTGCCCATGCGCATTGCTTCTAGACCCTCAGACTACCTCAACTCTTTGCCGTTTTTTCAGCCTGACACGGCAGTGCCGACAGCGATGCAGATAGTCACTCTACTGCATTCCACCATGAGGTACTATCGACTGTAGCTTCCACCACTGATTCTGCTTACCACATCACTTACCCCATCACAGGGTTTTATCCATGACCACTAGGCTGCAATGAGCTCTCTGCTGCCAGCACCAGCCACACGGATTTGACCTTGGCAACTTTCAAGAGGTCTGCTTCCTTCGTGATGTCTCCAACATTGCCTTTCCTGTTTCTTGTTGTTCCAGAGACTGTCCTCAATCCATTTCAATGTTCCTTCACGGCATCTACTTAGGTAGATATAACACCCATATCTGGAGTGACCACTGCGAGCTGCAGTTGGGTTGCCATCTTGCTCAAGTGTTACAAGTATTCAAGTGCAACAAAATTCCTGCTTGCTATAGTCAAACAGGTACTTTGTTTAAAGTATTCTTAAAGATGGTATTTGTAAATATTTGGATAGACAGGGTTTGATTAGGAACAGCCAGCAATGATTTGTGAGGGGAAGGTAATGTTTGACAAACCTTATTGAATTTTTTGAAAGTTGATGTAGGTAAGGCAGTGGATGTTGTATATATTAACTTTAGTGAGGCCTTTGATAAGGTTCCTCAGGGAAGGTTAGTTAGGAAGGTTCAATCATTAGGTATTAACATTGAAGTAGTAAAATGGATTCAACAGTGGTTGAATGGGGAATGCCAGAGAGTAGTGGTAGATAACTGTTTGTCAGATTGGAAGCTGGTGATGAGTGGTGTGCCTCAGAGTTCGGTATTGGGCCCATTACTGTTTGTATATATATTAATGATCTGGATGATGGAGTGGTAAATTGGATTAGTAAGTATACGGAAGATACGAAGATAGGTGGAGCAGTGGATAGTGAAAAAGGGTTTCAGAGCTTGCAGAGCGATCTAGGTGAGTTAGAAGAGTGGGCAGAAAGATGGGAAATGGAGTTTAATGCAGATAAGTATAGTAGGGCTAATCAAAATAGGACATACATGGTGAATGGTAGGGCATTGAAGAGCCCAGAAGAACAGAGGGATCTAGGAATAAGGGAACATAGTTCCCTGAAGGTGAAGTCACATATGGATAGGGTGGTGAGGAAAGCTTGTGGTATGTTAGCCTTTATAAATCATAGCATTGCATCTAGGAGCAATGTAAAATTGTACAAGGCATTGGTGAGGCCAAATTTGGAGTATTGTGTACAGTTTTGGTCACCAAAGTATAGGAAAGATATCAACAAATTGGAGAGAGGGCAGTTAAGATTTACCAAAATGTTGCCGGGGTTACAGGGTGTACGACGAGGGAAAGGTTAAATAAATTATTCTTTAGAGCATGGAAGGTTGAGAGGGGATTTGATTGAGGAATTTAAATTTATTTAGGGTATAGATAGAATGGATGTGGATAGGTTTTTTTTTCCTCAGGGGGAGATACAAATGAGAGGACATGAACTGAGAGTTAGAGGAAACATGAGGGGGAACTTCTTTACTCAGAGTGGTGGGTGTGTGGAATGAGCTTCCAGACGAAGTGGTGGAGCCAGACTCGATATTAGCATTTCAGGAGGTTACATATGTATATGGAGGGTTATGTGTTGAGTGTAGGTCAGTGGGGTTAGGTGGAGAAAATGTTTGGCTTAGACTAGAAGGGCCAAGTTGGCCTGTTTCTGTGCTGTAATGTTTATAAATGTTGTGTAACTGTACGAGATGACTAATATAAAAGATGAATAATAAATATGCAGCATAAGTGATGGAGAAATTCAGCAAGTCACTCAGCATCCAGAGGAAGTAAAGAGCAGTCAATGATTCAGGCCCGAGCCTTTCTGAGAACATTGAACATTGCAGCACAGAAAAGGGGCTTGTTGGCCCTTCTGTTATTCTGCCTATTCCATTGAATTGCACCCAGTCCATATCTCTCCATACCCCTCCTGTCCCTGTACCTGCACCCAGTCCATAGCCCTCCACACCAGTCCCTGTACCTGCACCCAGTCCATAGCCCTCCATACTACTCCCATTCCTGTACCTGCAGCCAGTCCATAGCCCTCCACACCAGTCCCTGTACCTGCAGCCAGTCCATAGCCCTCCATACTACTCCCATTCCTGTACCTGCAGCCAGTCCATAGCCCTCCACACCAGTCCCTGTACCTGCAGCCAGTCCATAGCCCTCCACACCAGTCCCTGTACCTGCAGCCAGTCCATAGCCCTCCACACCAGTCCCTGTACCTGCAGCCAGTCCATAACCCTCCATAACTCTCATTCATGTACCTGTCCACATGTTTCTTAAATGTTAGAATTGAGCCCCATGTTCCCCCTTTCACTCTTAACCCACGTCCTTTGATTTGTATCTCACCTACCCTCAGTGGAAAAAGCCTCCCTACATTTACTCTATCTATACCTCTTCTTTGGCTTGGCTTCGCGGACGAAGATCTACGGAGGGGGTAAATGTCCACGTCAGCTGCAGGCTCGTTTGTGGCTGACAAGTCCGATGCGGGACAGGCAGACACGGTTGCAGGGGAAAATTGGTTGGTTGGGGTTGAGTGTTGGGTTTTTCCTCCTTTGCCTTTTGTCAGTGAGGTGGGCTCTGCGGTCTTCTTCAAAGGAGGTTGCTGCCCGCCAAACTGTGAGGCGCCAAGATGCACGGTTTGAGGCAATATCAGCCCACTGGCGGTGGTCAATGTGGCAGGCACCAAGAGATTTCTTTAGGCAGTCCTTGTACCTTTTCTTTGGTGCACCTGTCACGGTGGCCAATGGAGAGCTCGCCATATAACACGATCTTGGGAAGGCGATGGTCCTCCATTCTGGAGACGTGACCCACCCAGCGCAGCTGGATCTTCAGTAGCGTGGACTCGATGCTGTCGACCTCTGCCATCTCGAGTACTTCGACGTTAGGGATGAAAGCGCTCCAATGAATGTTGAGGATGGAGCGGAGTCAATGCTGGTGGAAGCGTTCTAGGAGCCGTAGGTGATGTCGGTAGAGGACCTATGATTCGGAGCCGAACAGGAGTGTGGGTATGACAACGGCTCTGTATACGCTTATCTTTGTGAGGTTTTTCAGTTGGTTATTTTTCCAGACTCTTTTGTGTAGTCTTCCAAAGGCGCTATTTGCCTTGGCGAGTCTGTTGTCTATCTCGTTGTCGATCCTTGCATCTGATGAAATGGTGCAGCCGAGATAGGTAAACTGGTTGACCGTTTTGAGTTTTGTGTGCCCGATGGAGATGTGCGGGGGCTGGTAGTCATGGTGGGGAGCTGGCTTTTTTTTTTTAAATTTTTTATTTTTCACACCATAAATCACAATAGCCATGATATACACTTTTTCTTTTCCACACATTTACAGTGACTTTTTCTCCCTCCCCCCTCCCTCCTCCCAAGCCACCCCCCCATCCCCCCCCCCCCTCTCATCCATTTTAGTTATACAATCTAGGTTGCATTAATTCAGTTAGACAATGTTGTCATTCAACAAAAATACACCAGAAATTCTACTGAGTCCATTCTTTTCTTCTCTTCTCCTTCCATCAACTTAGGTAATGTTTGTTCCCGGTAGGTTTTCGCTATTGTATTTAATGTAAGGCTCCCATACTTGTTCGAATATTTCAATATTATTTCTTAAACTATATGTTATTTTTTCTAATGGAATACATTTATTCATTTCTATATACCATTGTTGTATTTTCAAATTATCTTCCAATTTCCAGGTTGACATAATACATTTTTTTGCTACAGCTAGGGCTATCTTAACAAATCTTTTTTGTGCATCCTCCAAGTCAATTCCAAATTCTTTATTTTTTATGTTACTTAGGAGAAAGATCTCTGGATTCTTTGGTATATTGTTTTCTGTTATTTTATTTAATATCTGATTGAGATCATCCCAAAATTTTTCTACTCTCTCACATGTCCAGATTGCATGAATTGTTGTTCCCCTTTCTTTTTTACATCGAAAACATCTATCAGATACTGTTGGGTCCCATTTATTTAACTTTTGCGGTGTAATGTATAGTCTGTGTAACCAATTATATTGTATCATACGCAGCCTCGTATTTATTGTATTTCTCATCGTTCCAGAGCATAACTTCTCCCATGTTTCCTTTTTTATCTTTATATTTAAATCTTGTTCCCATTTTTGTTTAGTTTTACCATTTGTTTCCTCATTTTCCTTTTCTTGCAGTTTAATATACATATTTTTTATAAATCTTTTGATTAACATTGTATCTGTAATCACATATTCAAGGTTACTTCCCTCTGGTAAACTCAAGTTGCTTCCTAATTTATCTTTCAAGTAGGATCTCAGTTGGTAATATGCCAGCGCTGTATCTCCCGTTATATTGTACTTATCTCTCATTTGTTCAAAGGATAAGAATCTACTTCCTGAAAAACAATTTTCTATTCTTTTAATCCCTTTTTTTTCCCATTTTCTAAAGGCAAGGTTGTCTATTGTAAAAGGGAGTAGCTTATTTTGCGTCAATATTAGTTTTGGTATTTGGTAATTTATTTTATTTCTTTCTACATGAATCTTCTTCCATATATTGAGGAGATGGTGTAATACTGGAGAAGTTCTATGTTGTACCAATTTTTCGTCCCATTTATATAATATGTGTTCAGGTATCTTTTCCCCTATTTTATCTAATTCTAGTCTCGTCCAGTCTGGTTTTTCCCTTGTTTGATAAAAATCTGATAGGTACCTTAATTGTGCGGCTCTATAATAATTTTTGAAGTTTGGCAATTGTAAGCCTCCTTGTTTATACCATTCTGTTAATTTGTCTAGTGCTATCCTCGGTTTCCCCCCTCTCCATAAAAATCTCCTTATTATTTTCTTTAACTCTTTGAAGAATTTTTCTGTCAGTTGTATTGGCAATGCCTGAAATAAGTATAGTATCCTTGGAAAAATGTTCATTTTAATACAGTTTATCCTTCCTATCAGTGTTAGTGGTAGCTCTTTCCAATGCTCTAAATCGTCCTGTAATTTTTTCATTAGTGGATTGTAATTGAGTTTATATAATTGGCCTAGATTTTTGTTTATTTGCACACCTAGGTATCTTATTGCCTGCGTTTGCCATCTGAATGGGGATTCCTCCTTAAATTTTGAGAAATCCGCGTTATTCATAGGCATTGCTTCACTTTTATTTACGTTTATCTTGTATCCCGACACTTCTCCATATTCCTTCAATTTCTTATATAGTTCTTTTATTGATAGTTCTGGTTCTGTTAAGTACACTATCACATCATCCGCAAACAGACTGATTTTATATTCCCTGTCTTTTATTTTTATTCCTTTTATATTATTATCTCTTCTTATCGATTCTGCTAGTGGTTCTATAGCTAGCGCAAACAATAATGGTGATAGTGGGCATCCCTGCCGCGTTGACCTGCTTAAGTTAAATTGCTTTGATACATGTCCATTTACTGTCACTTTCGCTAACGGTCCCTTATATAATGCTTTAATCCAATTAATATACTTCTCCGGTAAACTGAATTTTTGCAATACTTTGAACAAGTAATTCCATTCTACTCTGTCGAAGGCCTTCTCTGCGTCTAAAGCAACTGCTACTGCCGGTGCTTTATTTCCTTCTACTGCATGAATTAAGTTAATAAATTTACAAATATTGTCTGTTGTGCGTCTTTTTTTGATAAATCCAGTTTGGTCTAAATTTACCATTTTCGGTACCTGTTCTGCTAATCTGTTCGCTAATAGTTTAGCTATTATCTTATAATCTGTGTTTAGCAAAGATATTGGTCTATATGACGCTGGTGAGAGTGGATCTTTCCCTTGTTTTAGTATCACTGTAATTATTGCTGTTTTACATGAATCTGGTAAGTTTTGTGTCTCATCAATCTGGTTGATTACATCCAGGAGGGGCGGTATTATTAGGTCTTTAAATGTTTTGTAGAATTCTATTGGGAGTCCATCCTCTCCTGGTGTCTTATTATTTGGTAAATTTTTTATTATCTCTTGTATTTCTACTGTTCCAAATGGTTCTGTTAATTTATTTTGTTCCTCTATTTGTAGTTTTGGTAGTTCAATTTTAGTCAAAAATTCATCTATTTTCCCTTCTTTCCCTTCGTTTTCGGTTCGGTATAATTGTTCATAGAATTCTCTGAAGTTTTCCTTAATTTCTTTTGGATTATATGTAATTTGTTTGTCTTTTTTCCTTGTTGCCAATACCATTTTCTTAGTTTGCTCTGTCTTAAGCTGCCATGCTAGGATTTTGTGTGTTTTTTCCCCTAGTTCATAATATTTCTGTTTTGTCTTCATTATATTCTTCTCCACCTTATATGTTTGTAATGTTTCATATTTTATTTTTTTATCCGCCAATTCTCTTCTTTTGGTTGTATCTTCCTTTATTGCTAATTTTTTTTCTATGTTTATTATTTCCCTTTCCAACTGCTCTGTTTCCTGATTATATTCCTTCTTCATCTTGGTTGCATAACTTATTATTTGCCCTCTAATGAATGCTTTCATTGCGTCCCATAGTATAAACTTATCTTCCACTGATTCCGTATTTACTTCAAAGTACATTTTTAATTGTTTTTCAATAAATTCTCTAAAATCCTGTCTTTTAAGTAGCATGGGGTTTAATCTCCATCTATACATTCTTGGAGGGATGTCTTCTAGCTCTATTGCCAATAACAGGGGTGAGTGGTCCGATAATAGACTAGCTTTATATTCCGTTTTCCTAACTCTCCCTTGTATGTGGGCTGATAACAGGAATAGGTCTATCCTTGAGTATGTTTTATGTCTAGTCGAGTAGTATGAGTATTCCTTTTCTTTTGGGTTTTGTTTCCTCCATATGTCCACAAGTTTCATTTCTTGCATTGATTTAATTATAAATTTGGTTACTTTGTTCTTCCTGTTAATTTTTTTCCCCGTTTTATCCATATTTGGATCCAAATTCAGATTGAAATCCCCTCCTATTAGTATGTTCCCTTGCGTATTAGCTACCTTCAAAAAGATATCTTGCATAAACTTTTGATCTTCTTCGTTAGGTGAATATATATTAAGTAGATTCCAAAGCTCTGAATATATCTGACATTTTATCATAACATATCTCCCTGCTGGATCTATTATTTCCTCTTCTATTTTAAATGGCACATTTTTGCTAATTAATATAGCCACTCCTCTTGCTTTTGAATTATACGATGCTGCTGTTACATGTCCTACCCAATCTCTCTTTAATTTCTTGTGCTCCAATTCAGTTAAGTGTGTTTCTTGGACAAATGCTATATCTATTTTTTCCTTTTTCAGTAAATTTAGTAGTTTCTTCCTTTTAATTTGGTTATGTATTCCATTAATATTTAGAGTCATATAGTTCAGCGTAGCCATTTTTTATTTTGTTTATCTTCTCTTTCCGTTTTTCCATCATTACCTTTCCTCCTTTTCCATTTCTGTTTTCTTATTTTCAACTCTTTACCAGACAACATTCCTACAACATCCAACATTTTCCTTATTCTCCTATTTCTATCTTCTTTATCCCCAATCTCCCCTTCCCCTCCTGAGTTGCCCTTTATCCCTTGTCGGACAACCACATCTCCCCTCTCCATTTGGATTTGCGAATCCACTCGCAAGCGTCAACTGATTTTGCAGTGACCGCTCTTTTCCCCCCACCCAGCCCCCCACAGAAAAGATTTCGTTTTTTATATGTCACAAAGGTCACTCTTTTAGTTCCCTCCTTATTCTCTCTATTCCATTACCTTCCCTTATTAATTCTTGTCTATACTTTCTATGTTTTCCTCTAATTACAGATACTTTCACATATGCCCATTGTCTCTATTCACTCTTATACCTCTTTACCCCGCATACATATCAATCGTGGTCATTTTTACCCTCCTTACCCGTCTTCATCCCTCAGTCTATTTTTGTCTTTACCCACATACATATCAATCGTGATAATTTTTGCTCTCATTACCCGTCTTCATCCCTCAGTCTATTTTTGTAATTGTTCTGCAAATTTTCGTGCTTCTTCTGGATCCGAGAATAGTCTGTTTTGTTGTCCTGGAATAAATATTTTCAATACCGCAGGATGCTTCAGTGTAAATTTATATCCTTTCTTCCATAAAATCGCTTTTGCTGCATTGAACTCTTTTCTCTTCTTTAGGAGTTCAAAGCTTATATCTGGATAAATGAAGATTTTTTGCCCTTTATACTCCAGTGGTTTGTTGCCCTCTCTTACTTTTTCCATTGTCTTCTCCAGTACCTTTTCTCTTGTAGTATATCTTAGGAATTTTACTACAATAGATCTTGGTTTTTGTTGTGGTTGTGGTTTAGGGGCCAATGCTCTATGTGCCCTTTCTATTTCCATTTCTTGCTGTAGTTCTGGACATCCTAGGGCCTTAGGGATCCATTCTTTTATAAACTCCCTCATATTCTTGCCTTCTACATCTTCCTTGAGGCCCACTATCTTTGTTATTTCTTCTGTTATAATTTTCCATTATATCTATTTTTTGGGCTAGTAATTCTTGTGTCTCTTTAGTTTTTTTATTAGATTCCTCCAATTTCTTTTTTAAGTCTTCTACCTCCATTTCTGCTGCTACTGCCCGTTCTTCCATCTTGTCCATTTTTTTGGTGGGGAGCTGGCTGATGGAGGACCTCAGTTTTCTTCAGGCTGACTTCCAGGCCAAACATTTTGGCAGTTTCCGCAAAACAAGACGTCAAGTGCTGAAGAGCTGGCTCTGAATGGGCAACTAAAGCGGCATCGTCTGCAAAGAGTAGTTCACGGACAAGTTTCTCTTGTGTCTTGGTGTGAGCTTGCAGGCGCCTCAGATTGAAGAGACTGCCATCCGTGCGGTACCGGATGTAAACAGCGTCTTCATTGTTGAGGTCTTTCATGGCTTGGTTCAGCATCATGCTGAAGAAGATTGAAAAGAGGGTTGGTGCGAGAACACAGCCTTGCTTCACGCCATTGTTAATGGAGAAGGATTCAGAGAGCTCATTGCTGTATCTGACCCGACCTTGTTGGTTTTCGTGCAGTTGGATAATCATGTTGAAGAACTTTGGGGGGCATCCGATGCGCTCTAGTATTTGCCAAAGCCCTTTCCTGCTCACGGTGTCGAAGGCTTTGGTGAGGTCAACAAAGGTGATGTAGAGTCCTTTGTTTTGTTCTCTGCACTTTTCTTGGAGCTGTCTGAGGGCAAAGACCATGTCAGTAGTTCCTCTGTTGCGCGAAAGCCACACTGTGATTCTGGGAGAATATTCTCGGCGACACTAGGTATTATTCTATTTTGGAGAATCCTAGCGAAGATTTTGCCTGCAATGGAGAGCAGTGTGATTCCCCTGTAGTTTGAGCAGTCTGATTTCTTGCCTTTGTTTTTGTACAGGGTGATGATGGTGGCATCACGAAGGTCCTGAGGCAGTTTTCTTTGGTCCCAACAAAGCTTGAAAAACTCATGCAGTTTGACATGCAGAGTTTTGCCGCCAGCCTTCTAGACCTCTGGGGGGATTCCATCCATACCTGCTGCTTTGCCACTTTTCAGTTGTTCAATTGCCTTATATGTCTCATCCTGGGTGAGGATGAGACATCCAGCTCTAGCCTTAGGGGCTGTTGAGGGAGCTGGAGCAGGGCGGAATCTTGGACTGAGCGGTTGGCACTGAAAAGAGATTGGAAGTGTTCTGATCATCGGTTGAGGATGGAGATCTTGTCGGTGAGGAAGACTTTGCCGTCTGAGCTGCGCAGCGGGCTTTGGACTTGGGGTGATGGGCCATACACAGCCTTTAGAGCCTCGTAGAAACCCCTGAAGTCGCCAATGTCCGCGCTGAGCTGGGTTCGCTTGGCGAGGCTAGTCCACCACTCATTTTGGATCTCCCGGAGTTTGCGCTGAAGATGGCTGCATGCGTGACGGAAGGCTTGTTTCTTCTCTGGACAGGACGGCTTTGTAAGGTGAGCCTGGTGGGCAGCTCGCTTCTTTGCCAGCAGCTCCTGGATTTCCTGGCTGTTTTCGTCAAACCAGTCCTTGTTTTTCCTGGAGGAGAAGCCCAGTACCTCTTCAGTGGATTGCAGTATGGTAGTCTTTAACTGATCCCTGAGGGTTTCGGGGGATGGGTCCGTGAGGCGGATTGCATCGTCCAGCTTTGCTTTGAGGTTTGCCTGTAAGTTTCCTCTCGCTTCGTCTGACTGCAGGTTTCCAACATTGAACCTCTTTCTGGGGGCTTTACTGTTCCTGGGCTTTGGCTTGAAGTGAAGGTTGAGCTTGCAGCGAACCAGCCGGTGGTCAGTGTGGCATTCCGCGCTGGGCATGACCCTGGTGGGGAGCACATCTCGTTTGTCACTTTCTCGCACCAGGATGTAGTCCAGGAGGTGCCAGTGTTTGGATCGGGGATGCATCCAGGTAGTCTTAAGGCTGTCCCTCTGCTGAAAAAGGGTGTTTGTAATGACAAGCCGCTGTTCTGCGCAGTGCTCCAACAGGAGGCGCCCATTGTCGTTGCACTTGCCGACGCCATGCTTGCCCAGGATTCCTGGCCAGGTTTCTGAGTCTTTGCCGACGCGAGCATTGAAGTCGCCAAGGGTGACAACCTTGTCGGCTGTAGGGGTGCGTTGGATGAGGTTGCGCAGGTCAGTGTAGAACTTGTCCTTTTCTGCTGGTTCCGCCTGGAGGGTTGGAGTTAGGTGACAAAAACTTTCACAATATTCCAAATTTGGCCTCACCCATCTCTTATACAACTTTACCATAACATCCCAACTCCTGTATCAATGCTTAGATTTATGAAGGCCAATATGCCTAAAGCACTCTTTGCAGCCTTATCCACCTGTGACATTACTTTCAGGGAACTCTGTATCTTTATTCCCAGATCCCTCTTTCTACCGCACTTCTCAGTGCCCGACCATTTACTGTGTGTGTTTCTTGGTTTTCTTTCCAAAATGCATCACCTCACACTTGTCCATCTGCCATTTTCTGGCCCATTGGTCCAGATCCCTCTGCAAGCTTTGAAAGCCTTTGTAACAGGCCCCTGCACCTTCAATCTTAGTGTCATCAGCACACTTGCTGATGCAATGAACCATATTATCATTCAGATCATTGATATAGATGACAAATAACAATGGTCCCAGCACCGATCCCCAAGGCACACCACCAGTCACAGGCCTCCAGTAAGAATAGTAATCATCCACTCTCTGGCTTCTCCTGTATAGCCAATGTCAAATCCAGTTTACTACCTCATCATGAACACCACGCGTCTGAACCCTCCTGACTAACCACCCATGTGGGATCTTGTCAGAGGCCTTACTAAAGTCCATGTTGAGGTCCATAACATTTCCTTCATCTTTCCTGGTAACCTCCTCAAAAGCTCTATAAGACTGGTTAAACCTGACCTTCCATGCACAAAGCCATGTTTTTTTAAAATTATTTTTTTATTTTTCGCACTGTGAACCATATCATCCAAAATATATACAAACGTTTCTTATTAAATATACACAGTGGCATTTTCTTCCCTTTTTTCTCCCTTACCCTCCTTCCCCCTCCAAAACCAATAAATATTCAACATACAATACAATAAAGCCATTAAACAAATGTCATCACACAATGAAAAATAAACAAGAAAAACTTGTTTTGCACACTGGATCAAGTCGTTTTGTCTTATCATTTTAGGGGGTGGAGGTCCGAGGCAAGTCCTGTCTTTTATGTTTCATGTATGGTTCCCAAATTTGTTCAAATGACTTTATTTTTAAAATTATGTTATTTTTTTCCAATGGAATACATTTATTAATTTCCATGTACCATTGCTGTATTCTCAGGCTTTCTTCCATTTTCCAAGTTGACATACATTTTTTTGCTACTGCTAAGGCTATCATAATAAATCTTTTTTGCGCTTTATCCAATTTGAGGTCTAATTCCTTACTACTTATATTACTTAGAAGAAAGATCTCTGTATTTTTTTGTATGTTATTTTTTGTGATTTTATTTAATATCTGATTTAGATCTTCCCAAAACATTTTCACTTTCTTACATGCCCAAATTGCATGTACTCTTGTTCCCATTTCCTTCTTACAGACACCTATCTGATAATGTTGGATCCCATTCTTTTAACTTTTGAGGTGTGATATATGACCTGTGTAACCAATTATACTGTATTATATTCTTCATAGTTCAGAACATAACTTTTCCCATGCTTCATTTCTTATCTTTATGTTTAAATCCTTTTCCCACTTTTGTGTAGGTTTATAGCTTATTTAATAATTTTCCTTATCTTGCACCTTAATGTACATGTTGGTTATAAATA
>NW_027212178.1:0-59719 GCF_036971445.1 Narcine bancroftii | reverse complement strand
TCTACAAGTCTCATTTATCCATAATTGGTTCTGACTCACCAAGTCCCTCCAGCTTCTCGTTGTTTGCCCAAAGCCTTCTATGTTATGGCAATTCAAATGATTGCTTACATATTTCTTACATGTTGGGATAATGCCTACCTCTTTCACCTTGTCACCCTGCATGCTCCGAGACCTCCCACCCTTTGAGGTTTGCATTAGGAATTCCAACTGGGTAAGTGTCCATCAAGGACAATGAGGGAAAATGGGCCAAGATCTACAAGATGGGCCAAAGAAAATGGGCCAAGATCCACAAGACCCCATCTACCATGACTGTCAGCTGGTCAGAACCGGAAGACCCAACTTAGAGAGGAGATTTTCCACAAAGTAGAGGAAAGAGTCCTTCTAGATCATTCAACTTGGGACCAAACTCCATCCATGTCTTATCCCCTCCTCTCCAGGGCCACCTCTGGAAGATTCCACAAGAAGGAATGCAACCTCATGTCATCGATCTTATATACCTTATGCTGAGTAGACTTTTCCAGTTGCTTTGTTGCTTCCACCATTTGTCACTCAAAGGCCTACTCCACAGTGACTGAGAATTTCCACGGTGCCCCCTTGGTGTCCCACACGACTTCCTGGTAGGCTGTCAATGCCTTTTAACATCCAGGAAAATATTTGCTGCCTTCAGGATTCACTGGCAAGAAGGACTTCTCCTGAATATGCTGAAAGAAACCTTCATCCAACTGATATTTCCACAGTTCACTGCCATGTAGTTCCCTCCAGATCCAACTTTAGTCCCTTTCGACTCAGTATGCCAAGCATGCTCCTTCCTCAGCTGCCTTGCTGTTAGCGTTTCATGGATCACATATGCATGGTGGAGTTGCATTTGTTATGTGTGTGTGTGTGTGTGTGTGTGGGGTGTGTTTATTTGTGGAGCCTTTGAATCCGGTATGTTTCCACCTGCATCACCTTCTGCCACACTGGTGTAAACAATGTGCATTTCCATCTGCTCCAACATGCAACTTTAGTGACACATCCAATGTCATCTAGAGTTTGGTTGCTTTCCCAATAGCTTTATCACATGAAATTGGCATGTGCTATAAATTGCATGCTGTGCAATTGTCATCCAGCTGCTTGGACCTCTCTTGGTTAATGTTGCCAGCCTTCGTGACTGCTGAACGGTTATTACCTATTTTTTTTGTGACCCGTGGGATGGTAAAGGATATATACCATCTGGATCGAAGGCCAAGTCTGGACGATTGGAGAGAAAAGGGAGACAACAGTCAGAGTTCAGAGTGGGAGTGAGTGGTTTAGTTACTGAAGGACAAGTAGGTATAGGGCTGGTCAGTTAGCTGTAGATCAATATCTTTTATGGGGAAATGGGGACAGGAGATTGAGACTTCACACAGACTTGTCATGGGGTGTAGTTTGAAGCAAGGATTAAAATTGATAAATTGCTGATCATGTCATGTGTAAATGCCACTCTCCCTGAGTTCTTGTGGAATTTGCAGAATGATGCAGAACAAACCCCACAAATCCTTTTTAAGACACTGTACCAGAAAATATCAATTTTCATTGAAGTAGAGCTGATATAAATAGTGTCACACCCTTGAATTTCAGAGACAAGTCATTTGTTCAGTTTTGTGCTAATTATACCAGACTAAATTTTTTTCAAAAGGATTGCTTCCTGAAAAAGAAATTGGGAATAATAATCAACGACTTCAGGATGAACACTCGGATAATTTCAGATTTGCTATATCATGAAGGAAGTTGGAGAAACATTAATTTAGCTTTTATTGAATCTAGCATGTTTAAACATTGCGTTATTTCAGCAGACCTAAAAATGTTTTGCAGCTGATTTTGTTTGTACTCAGCATCTGATGCCTTTCGTGTCAGTGTCAACAATAGTCGGCCAGCATTGATGGATTCCGGTTGCCCTGATACCACCTTTCCATGCTCTCAATGTCCTGGTGAAACCTTCCACTATGTTTGCCACTGACTACACCCGGATCGGCAGGGAAGACGCCCAAGTGCGAATGCAGGAAATGAATTTTCAATGGCACGCTGCACCTCATGGTTTTGTAGGGCTTGAAGTAGACTTGAAATATGACAGGAAATCACAAAAATAGGTTATACCTAAAAGACGGTAGGTGATAGGAGAATTTTAAGGTGATTTTTGTGATCAGCAGTCCAAAATCCTCAAAATACACTGAGGAAGCAAAGTCTTTGTGGCCCAATGTTATTTTTATTACTAGTGAGAGTGCAGCACAGTTAGTGTAGCGGTTAAGTGCAATGTTATCACAGCATAAGCAACCTGGGTTCGAAACTGCCGCTGCTTCTATGTTCTCCCCATGTCTGCATGAGTTTCTTCCAGTTCCCTCCCACGTTCCAAAAGCATACAGGGTTAGTTGATTAACTGGGCACAAGGGTGTAATTGTGTCATGGGCTGGTTGAGCCTGTTACCATGCTGTATATAAAATTAAAATTCAGTGTGGGGGGAGGGGGTATTGATTGTCACACACACTGAGATTCAGTGAACAGCTTTGCTTTGCATGCCTGCCAGGCAAGTCAAGCACTACATAGTCCAGCAGATGGTGTATGAGTAGAAGCATAGTGGTGCAAACAAAACCAAATAAAAGCAAGTGTGGAGTTTCGTGCCACAGAAAGCAACAGGGCAGGGTGTAGTGTTAAAATTAAAAAGCACAGTTGAGCAGAGCAAGGTATCATCCTGTACTGATGGGTGGTCCACTCAAGAATTTGATCACAGCAGGAAAGAATCTGTGTTTCAACGTGGAGTTATCAGCTTTCAAACTCTCTACCTTCTGTCCAAAGGCCGGGTGGGTAGTGGGGAGGGGGAGAATACGTGACTGGGGTGGGATATGCACTCCTAATATGTTGGCTGCTCTGCCGAGACAATGGGAAAAGAAGGAGAAAGTCGATGGAGATTTTTGAGAGTGGCTCCCCCTTCTCGTGTCCTCAACCAATTTTGTTACAGCAGAAAATGCTTGAACTATTCCACAGGTCAGGCAGCCTCTGTGGAGAGAGATGCAGGGTTAACGTTTCTGTTCGATCGCACTTCTCCACAATGGGAACGGGCTTTAATTTGCAAAGATGGAGTGGTGTGGAGAGAATAAATAGGGATGGGCGTGATGGGGACGGAGACAGAATTATGCCACCATTACTTTTGGTGCTGTCTGAAAATGGATTGCCAGCAAAGGTTCCTCACAGCGCTGCAGACCTCTGAAGACCTGCTGGAAATCCAGAATAAAAGAGAACGCTGGAAGCACTAAGAAGAACAGGCAGCGTCTGTGCACAGAGAAAACTGAGAATGTTAATGGATGACCTTGCAGCATAAGTGACACAAAGAGGAAAGGAAAGAAATCTGCATCTTATTACAACCCAGCCCTTTGTTCACTCTGCCCCTCTCCCTCTCTGCAACTTAGCAGGGTTTATTTTCTCTCTCTCTCTCTCTTCCAGTTCTGGTCGCCTCATTACAGGAAGGATGTGGAACCTATGGAGAGGGTACAGAGTAGATTTACCAGGATGTTGCCTGGATTGGAAAATAAGTCTCATGAGGCAAGGTTTTCAGAGCTGGGGCTTTTTTCTTTGGTAAGAAGAAGTATGAGAGGAGACTTAATAGAGGTCTCCAAGATTCTGAGAGGTCTGGCCAGGGTGGACAGCCAGCGCCTTTTTCCCAGGGAAGGAATAGCAAACACCAAAAGATATCTGTATGAAATGAAGGGAGGGAAGTTTAGGGGAAACATCAGGGGTAATTTTTTTCATAGAGAGTTGTGAGTGCCTGGAATGCATTCCCAGGTTGGAACAAGAGGGGCATTTTAGAGACTCTGATAGGCACATAGATGAAAGAAAAATAGAGGGTTATGAGGTAGGAAGGGTTTAGTATTTTTTTGGTAAGAATATATAGGTCAGCACAATATTGAAGGCCGGAGGGCCTGTACTGTACTATGCTGATCTATGTTCTAAGACCTGAATAGCTTATTCTGTTTCTCTTTTCAGGAATCCTGCTGAGTGCTTCCAGCATTTTGCATTTTCATAGTTGATTTTTGGTATCTGCCATGTCCAGCTTTTCAACTGGATTTCAGTCAGCTGCATCCTCTGGTGGTACCTTTGTGTATAGTGGCAGACTACGAAAGCCAATGTTTGCTGATGTATGTAAACTGCTACCATCTGCTGCTTTGGATGGACATTGCAGTTCTATTTAGTGAACCAATTGGTTCTGCCAAAGTTATGCAGTGGAACCCATTGATTGTGCTGGCAAATCAGTGCCAATGAGACATGGGTTTAATGTTTGTGTTCTGCTGGACCTTGATAGGCTTATGGACTGTTAGAGGTATCAAAAGCATCTCAAGAAGTTGCCACAGTTCTGTTGTGCAGAGTGTGAAGAGATTTCTCTGCATTTAGACACGTGGCAGCAGAGAAGGGATTTAACTTTGAATACAAACACTTGATTTTCATTGAATCCCATTCACAATGAGTATCTCAAGCTCAGCAGTCCATTTTGCATCCACCTCTGAGAGTTCAGTAACTTCATTGGTGGAAAGCTGAGCCCTCGATCCAGGGAACACAACAGCTGATCAAAGTTTGGAGCCAATGGTGTGGGTGGTAGTTCTCAGTGTTTGTGACCCTCGAGGTGTTGGAGAACCTGATGGCCAAGGACCTCATCTGATCCTTGGAAAACCTCCAATTGTTGGAGGGCCTTGCAGAGATGGAGAATATCATGGAGGAATGGCCTCACGTCGTATGGACTCGCGTCAGTGGAGAAACCCGTGTTAATGAGATGCTCTCTGGGATTCAAGTCAGAGGGCAGGAAAACCCACATTGCAGTAACATGACTAGGATTTACTACATCATGATTCCATAAGATACACAATATAGGAGAAGAAGTAGGCCATTCAGCCCATCGGGTTCACTCTGCCTTTCCATCATTCCGAATCAGATTCAGAACTTTTTTTTATCAGAATTTATTGTCATGAACATGTCACAAAGCTTCCTGCTTTGCTGAAACATTGCAGTGAAAGCATTTATATAAATCACATTACAAAATAAATAAGAATAGTGCAAGAAAAAGACAAAGTAACGTAGTGTCAATGGTTCATTGTTCATTCAGGCATCTGGTGTCATGTGTCAGAGGGAAAGAAGCTGTGCCACTGAGTGCATGTCTTCAGGCTCCTGCACCTTTTTCCTGATGGTAGCAGAGTGGAGGGCGTGCCTGGGAGGTGGGGGTCCTTGAGCTTTCTTAAGACACTGCCTCTATTCAGGGATAAAGGATATGGATGGAGGCTGGGATTAGCTCTACAAAATAAGGAACAATAGAATAAATCTCCAGCTGATCAAAGAGGCTGCAATTGCATGTAATAGAGAGATTAAAATTAAATTGGAGGAGAAATAGACTGCAGAGTTAACAGATCAATGAGAAACATATTTCTCCGTGTAATTCAGACAGGAATTTGAGTGCTGGGTACGAACTTTGTGTTTGTTGACTGTTGTTTCTTCAGATCATTGCTAGGGCTTACAATGAGCAGATTCTCCCACATAATGCCATGTTATATTTTCCAGCTTTCACCAACAGTCACGCAGACATCGCCACTCAGGGCTGGTTCATCGGCTTAATGTGTGCGGTGGCACTTCTCGTGCTCATCCTGCTAATTGTGTGCTTCATTAAGAGGAGCAAAGGAGGCAAGTACCCAGGTAAGAAGCCAAAGTTGTAACATCTCTCTCCTCCACTCTCTGGGCTGGTGATTCCATTGGGCCTTTTGCCCGTGGCTCTGGTTCCAGTTAGGAAGATGGATTTGATGTACAGGTGGATGGAGGAGAAGGTTGGCAGACTCTTATTCCAAACATCCCACCTTTCAGAGTTTACACCCATCCTGTCTCTTATCATCAATCATTCTGTGCCCAAAACAGGTCCAGATGAATGAAGCTGGCACTGAGAGCATCATTTCCATTCATCACATCCCTTGAAAGTATGAAGGCCAGACCTGCAGCTCCACCACCTCCTTCCACCTCCCACCTGGAGACATTGCATCCCTGCACACAGACGAGATGTATAAAGCAATGGGGATGGAGACCTGGTGCAAGAACCCAACGCCTTTGCATTATTCCTTGGGCAAGAAGAATATAAGCATCACCTCTTACCCCGACTCTACTATAGAGTTTCCTGATGGTATCACTCTACAGAGACCTCAGTAGCAAGTTCCTGTTGTCTGGTACCTGTCATGCGGGAGGTTTGAGCAGAAAGGTTGGCACATCCTACTTTTCAGATATTGTCCTCTGGGTGGAGATCTGGCATTGAAGCTCTTGGCCATTTTTATCTCGGTCACCCAAGTGGAAATCTATAGAATCATCCTGTATCCTAAAGACAAAGTTGTCAAAAACCAAATAAACTGTTAAAAGTTCAGAGTCTCATGGAACCTTTCCGGTAGCCCAAGTGCTCGGGCTATGGACAAGGGCCATTTGAGAAGAAGGGTTAAGGTAAAGGATGACATTCCTATTATTCTTGCCCAAGGTATAACATAAAGGTGTTGGCCCCTCCTGATCTCCATCAGGATTGGGAACGAAGTATAGGGGGGAAGGTCTGGCACTTGTGCTTCCAAGGGGCTTGATGAATGGAAATGATGTCCTCACTTCCATCTTCATTCACCTGGTCTCCGTTTCAGGTGTGGGCACAGAATTGTTGACGATTGGAGGCAGGAAGGGTGTAAACTCTGAGAGATGTGACGTTTGTAATAAGAGACCTCCAACCTACTCCTCCATATCTACATCAAATCCATCTTCCCAACTGAGCCCTGTATCTCTTGGGGTCAATTGATGTCCAAAAATCCATTGACCCAATGGAAAGATGTCCTATTTCTAACGCCCGCCCCGATCCCATCACCTCCTCCCTGGGCAAAAAACTCCCAAAGTCAGAATTTGTGAGGCTGGCTATTTCATGGGGATTCAATTCTCTGAAAAGCAGTGGTTCCTTCGTTGGAATAATCTCAGCCTGATCTAATGGCCTGAAGCCTGAAATCCAGGTAGGGCTCAGCTCACCTCTGCGCTTAAATGCCTCAGGTGTGCGCTGTCTGACCTATGGATGATTGCAGTGGTGAGATTGGCGAGGAAGGAGCACTTACATATCCCATACATAACTACCATGGTTTGAGGACTGAAACGTCCCATTTCTGAAACTCAAACACAGACTGTTGGCTGACATACTACTGTAATACTAAGGGAAAGCCACTCAGTCAAAGGTTGTGCCTTTAAAACAAGACCTTGAACGGAATTTGCCGCTGGTTGCAAGAGATTTCACAACAATGCTTCCAAGACCAATGAGATCCTGCTATCATGGGAAATAGGTATATCTTAACTAGCACTTAAAGCAAATCATTACCCAATTCTCACATTGCTACTTGTTCAGCTTGCTGGCAGCTGATTGGCTGAAGTGACTACTTCAAAGCATTTCATTGGCTGCAAAGAGCTTTGGGACTGATGAGCTCATGGAAGATGTGGTCAGAAATCAGATCTTTTATTGTTTGACTTTATGATGACTTTTCAACACTTGCTCTTTCTCTCTGCAGTTAAGACCACAGAAGAGAACCGACCTTCACAAGATGACAATGGATACTTGTAGGTTATCTTCTTTAACTTGTTGACATGCGATACTCTGAGAGATGCACCCACCTCCACCTTCTCTGTCCATTCCTATAACCTCCAAGTGCCCCTGAGCCCTGTCACGGATCTGTCAGGTTGCCCAATGTTAACTGATGGCGCCATGCACGCAGCACCTTGAGTGCACAGCGACATGCCGTTACCTACAGGGGAGCCTCAATGAAACCATTCAGGGCAATACCACATTCAAACCTTGAATTCATGCAGTAGGGACTGGTTTTAGTATCAATGCCCATCTGGTCCAAGGTTGGCCACTGTACAGAAACAGCCATGTAATTTTGTCACGTGTACTCCAGAGATCCTTGTTAGCAAGCCATGGAACTTGTCAAGGGAAAAGTTCAAGTATCCCATCCAATAAAATGGAATTTGTAGTGCAGTTTATAATTGAGGTAGCAACTACAAGGCCTATCATCTGGAATACAGGTACATAATTCCCTGACAGTGGCATCACAGGTAGATAGGGTCGAAAAAAAGAGATTTTGGCACGTTGGCCTTCATAAATCAAAGCAGTCAGTATAGGAGTTTGGATATTATTGGTAAAGTTCTACAACAAGACATTGGTGAGGCCATATTTGGAGTATTGTGTATAGTTTTGGTCACCTACCTCCAGAAAAGATATCAATAAAGTAGAAAAGAGTGCAGAGAAGATTTACTGGGATGTTGCTGGGTCTTCAGGAGTTGAGTTACAGGGAAAGGTTAAATAACTTAGGACTTTATTCCCTGGAGCGTAAAAGAAAGAAGGGAGATTTGATAGAGGTATTTAAAATACAAGCAGGCATTTTCCACTAAAGTTAGGTGAGATACAAACCAGAGGTCACAGCTTAAGGGTGAAGGAGGAGAAGCTTAGGCGGAATTTCTTCATGCAGAGAGTGGTGGAATTGTGGAATGAACTGCCAGCTGAAGTGGTGAATGCAGGTTCAATTTTAACATTTAAGAAACATTTGGACAGATACATGGATAGAAGGGGTCTGGAGGGCTACGGAACAGGTTCAGGTCAATGGGACTAGGAAGAATAATGATGTTCTACAGTTCTAAGACCACAAGAGTAGGACTAGGCCATTCAGCCCATTGAATCTACCATTCAAACCATGGCTGATGTAGTTTTCCTCTCAACCCCATTCTCCTACCTTCTCCCACATCCATTGACACCCTTACTAATCAAGAACCTATCAACATTTGCTTTGAATTTTCACAAACACTTGGCTTCCACAGCTGCCTGGCAACAAAATGTTCTCTGCCCTCTGGTTGATGGGCCATTGTCCAACCCAGATGTGTTTTATTATCCAATGTAAAACAGCATGTATCAGCATCTTTGAGATATCCAAACAATATACAATCCCTGACCTTCCGTAGTCAAGCAAAATTGTCCCTCACGACTCTCAGACCCTCTGGGCCAAAGGCTCATCAAAGTCCATGAACTTAACGTGGAGATTAAATGGGGTGATGGAAAGCCACGATTATTTCTACAATGTTTTTTTAATAAAATTAGGAATATTTCATTTGAGTTCTATAGTTTAGTTTGGCAGTAGAAAACACTAACAACCGTTAAACAGATGTTTCAAATAATTAGCTCCATGTTTCAGAAATCTTTCCCAGTGTGGATTCAGTAATTCCCACCCATCTTTGCTCCCTCCCACCCCCACCCCTCAACCACAGTTTGATTGGTCAATCTTGCCATTCTCACACTTGATCCATAACACCCATTTGAGGTAATACACAGGAAGAGGCCATTCAGCCCATCAGATCTTCATGCCTTGCTTCTCCCTTCAACAAAAGTCAAACTTATGATCTTCATTGTTCATGGCTTGTTTGGTACCATCTTGAGTCGTGCTGACTGAGAAAATCCTAACCGCAAACATTTACGTGGACCTAAATCAGTCCCCACATGATGCATACCCTTCTACTATTCCTGCCCAGACAGCAGATACAGGGAACAATAGGCGATTCTCTAGGCTAAAGCCACATTAGGGTTTCAGCTAATATTGACAAACCTAGTCAAGACTGAGAATTTAAGCCAAATTTTCCAGCTGTGAAATTCCCATTGTTTAAACTCCAGTTTGCATTGCATGATGTTTAACACAACAGTTATTTTCCTGTTGAGTCACCTTGGACTGGTTTATAATTAAAGGCAGGCAGGTTGGTTGAAGAGAATCCCCAAAGTATCAAAGAACTAGATTCCCCCAGGACGTGAAAAATGATGGCAAAGCAACTTCCAGGTAGACATGGCACACTGATGGAAAAGAAGACTTCATCTCTCCACCACATGTACTTAGTAATGCAGTTTGGAATAAGTGTAGGAGAACACCACCATCATGTCTTTCTATCCGATGGTTAGTTCAACACCAGCGCCTCAATCCATGGATGGTTTCAATCATGTCCAACTGAGTAACTTAGTTTCGAATCCGGTGTTGTCTGGATTTGTTCTTCCCGGGTTTGCATGTGTTTACCATGGATGCTCCAGTTTCCTTCCACCTCCAAAATGTATGTGTCTGTAGGTTAATTTGGGTGTAATTGGCAGCACAGGTTTAAATAGCTGGAATCGGCTTACACTGTGCTGTATATAAAATTTTTAAAATTTAGATTTATTTCAGTTCTGGCAGCTTGAAGTTTTGACCCTTGCTGGGACGAAGTTAAGGAGATCGTGTCCCCTCTTTCCAGTAGCATCCCACTGCACAAGTCAGTGCAGAGAAAGAGAGAAGATCCACAGGACACCAGCCCTGATTATTGGCATCCTACCCTTAGCAGATCATGCAATCTAGGGCCTCAAGTCATTTGGAACCAATGAACTCAAGGCTACAGTCTGAATCCTGCCCATTTGCGGGCCAGCGGGCCTCTGGACGCTGGGCTTATTTTCTCACAGATCCACTGGTGACTGGCGGTTGAGAGGCATTGGGATGCTAAAGTATGCAATTGTGGAAAAGTTTGATTTAAATCTGCATCCCCTGCTTGTAACAAAGAGGGAATGGTGAGGCTGCTTCTTCCATTCAGTTCCATTCATTCCTTGTGATGCAATCCATTTCCTGACATCCGTGGCCCGCGCTGCCCCAATCTTGTTCTGCTGTACACGTGTCTTTGTGCATGCTAACACTCACCAATGCCTTTATGTTTCTTTATTCACCGCTCCTAGACCCAGGCTGGATAAAAGGTATTACTGTGATGTTCAGAATTATACCAAATAGTTATCCTTGACTTCCAATTCAATAACTTTCACTTGTACACAAACCATTTGCGGGTGGTGATTGATTTTGAATTACTTTAATTTATAATCTTGGCATATTGTGGATAGTATAAACAATGCAGAGGGAACTCAGGAGTTCTCTTAGGGTTCATTGGAGGTAAAGGTTTGGGGGCTGAGTAAAAAGCAGGCAGGTGCCTGAATGAAGAGAAAGAGCAGGGGGGAGGAGGACATGAGAAAGGAGAGGTGAGAATTGATTGGGGAAGGTGGAAGCGGCTCTATGAATGCAGAGCAGGAGGAAAGGAGATGGTGGGAAGAAGAGAGAGAGAGAGAGAGAGCTGGGTGAGAAAAGACATAGGGATAGATGGGAGGCCTAACGGAAACCAGAGAAATCGAAGTTAATGTCATCTGGTTAGGTCCCCAGACAGAATATGAGGTGATGTTCCTCCTCCAATTTGCAGGTGGTCTCACTCTAACAGTGCATGAGCCCATGGGCAGACATGTTGGAAAGGGAATGGGGTGGATAATTGAAATGGGAGATCCCCACTATTGCGATGGACAGAGCCGAGGTACTTAACAAAGCTGCCTCTCGCTTTTCCCTATGTCTCCTTTCCCGCATCTCAGCTTTCACAGAAGTAACCTCCACCCTTCCCCATCAACTCTCACATTTTCTCTCACCTATTCTCCCATCCATATCCTATTAACACCTTTTGTCTGTTGGTCTGTACTCCTCCCCCTGCCCTTTTTTTTGATTCAGGAACCTGCCTGTTTTTTTTTACTCAGACCTTGAAGAAGGGTTCAGACCCAAAACATTGAAATTATATTTTGACCTTCTGAGACCTGCTGAGTTCCCCCAGCATTTCTGTGTTTTTACTACAATGAGCATCAGCAGATTTTCGTATTTCACTGTATTGTGGATAGTTTTCAATATTCTGGCAATGACCACATAGAAATAATTGGATTTTTTTGTCCTGAGTAAGAAATGTGTGAGGAGTGAAGGAAAAGTTGGGAGAATCTGGAATGGGTTTCATTGCAGTACAGAGGAAAATTCACAACTTAAAGCTCCCCTCCATCTGCAAATACGGGTTCTGGGGCATACTTCAAGCTCATGGCCACCACTGTAGTAATCGGTAGGGTGACACATTGGCACAGCTAGTGAAACCACTGCCTCACACCACCACAGATCGGGTTCATTCCTGTCCTTGGGTGCTGTCTATGTGGTCGCAAGGGTTTCCTCCGGGTGCTCCATTTACCTCCACCTCCCAAAGATGTCCAGGTTGGTAGGGACTGTAAATCATCCCTACCCGTGGTCAGTGGTAGAAGCTGGGAGGAGGTGGTGGGATCGTGCAGAGAATAAAATGGGATTAGTGCAAGTGGGTGGTTGATGGTCAGAGCCTGTTTGCATGCTGCATTACCCTGTGACTTAATGTTACCTGCTCTATGACAAATGTCTCTCAATATTGGGACTGAGCAAGTTCCAAAGGGATATGCTCTTGGGTGACGAACAAAAATGAGCAAGTGCTCCTCCAGAGTGAGGCCAACATGGGAGAATGTTGTCCCTACCTCCATCACCCACCATGCAGTCCCTCAATTCTACGGCAGATCTGTATTCTCCCCTTTAATGGCCAATGGAGGAGGTGGCAGGGTTTACCTCTTAGCAGGTTGATTAGCTCCTGAACATCATTCATAAGGCAAAAAGAGGTTAACTAATGAAAACAGGTTACAAAAGGTTGCATTGCCTTTGGAAGATTGGGGGCAACGACATTGAAGTGTTTGGGATACTTAAATAATTACACAGCCTGTTAGAGGTAAATTATTTACAAGTCCATAGGGGTGGGAATAATCAGAAAATTAGAACTGGATTAATCGGGGCTGACTTGTAGGAACACTTCTTCATTCAGAGAGCACAAAGTAGAAACTTGCCTCCCTAAAATTGGGGCTCAATTTAACCTTTAAAACCTCAGCTCAATGTACCTATTTGTTTTTAGACAAGGGTAACATGGGGTATGAAATCAGGAGTATTAAAGAGCAGCATGGTTAGTGAAGCGGTTGGCACAATGCTGGTACAGTGCCAGCAAACCAGGTTCAAATCCAGTGCTGGCTCTAAGGAATTATCCTCCCACATTCCAAAGATGTACAAAGTTAGGTTAATTGATCACATGGGCGGCCACGTGGACCAGAAAAGCCTGTTACCTGTTAAACTTAATTTAATTTAAACTTTAAAAAGGGGACACTACGGATCAGCCGTGATATATAATTGGTCCCAAAGACTTGCGGGGCCTACTGCTATTTGTTGGGAAAATTTAAAAAAGGTTCAGTTTTCATTGGTTTAACCAACATTATACTTATAAAGACATACGTTACAAATTCTACTCAGTAAATTTTGAGAGTTAGCTAAAGCCGAGAAGGGATTGTATCTGCAGTATAGTGTAAATGTAATACCAACTATTGCCCTTTTTGTATCAATCTTCTGGCTGCGTAGAGCTCTCTACTCTTCATATTCTTCTTCATTAATGGGCATTCCTTTGCATTTAAACAGCACCATAGCATAGATAGGGTGGACAGCCAGCACCTTTTTTTTCCTGGGGCCAGTGAACCTCTGTACAAGGTGAGGGGAGACATCAGGGTATTTTGTTTTAAAAGAATAGTGGGTGCTCGGAATGCATTGCCAAGGAGAGAGGTGGAGGCTGGTATAATAGGGATATTGAAAAAGATCTTAGACAGGTCCATGGATACACAAACAAGAGAGGATTATGGAAGTGTGGTAGGGAAGGTTTAGCTGAATAGGTTTCTATAGGTTCATGAGCTGAAGGCTCTGTAATGATCCATGTTCTATTTCCAATTTTTAGTGGGATGTGGCAATAGAGATTTAGGGCATAGCAAAACAGAGGGAATAAATGCCTGGGTGGTGCTTTTTGCTTAGCAAAAGCATGGATTCCACATTATGCTTGTCTCTACTGCTGAGCAGAAGTTTAAAACTGGGAGAAATGTTGAGCAAGGTAGCCTGAAGTAGAACACAAGAGGAAGTGCAAAAGATGCAGAAATGTATACCCTAGCCAAAATGCAACCACGAGCAGAGTTTCTCATATGTGATTTGCTAATTGACTGCTATCCACATAATATTCCACAATGCCAGATTTCAGAAAACAATCAACGGCCACAGCATTACCTAAAAGCATGCACATTTGATTTCATGGTTCTGATCATAGGCTAAGCTGATCTTGGCCAATATAAATTGTGAGTTGAACAGCAATTAAGGACAAGCGTCATACATTTTCTACCCTCTCCGAATTCTTTAAGTTTGTTTGGATGGCCTCATTCAGTTTTGCCACTGATCATTCCAAAACATTCAGCTCACTGTAAGTAAGCTCTGTGTGCATGTCAACATCCGTCACCCTCCTGCACCCACTGTCCCGCACACCGCCATAAAAGCAGGTCTTGCATTTGAAACACCGAGCGAAAATTGGTTTGGATTTCTGGAGGGGGCTTTCATTCTGCACAAAGCAGCACTATTGAAAGATGCTTGGAGTAACTTGTGTTTCGTTAAAGAAACATCATTTCTAGTCAAAAAAACCAAAGAATTGTTTGATTTATTGTCCATCATTGCCATGTTAACACAAAAGAAATTCAGATCTGAGCAGAGTGACTTAAAAAATCTTTGCAAAAGTATCAGACTTGCTTTGCGAGCCATGTAGAGTTTTGTGGAATGCAAGTACCGGCCAGTGAGAGAAATCCAAAGGTCACATGTTTCTTCTCACTCACTGAGTGTAGATGTTCCCTCAGCAATCGTATCCCTTGTCACCTTGCATAGAAATGCTGAGTAAGGGCAGGAAGGTGTTTGTGATCTTCCTCTGAGCCTTTCCAACAAGTGAAAGGACACATCCGACTATGTCTGTAAGGAGATTGTACGTTCTCCCCATACCTGTGTGTGTGATTTGCCCGGATGTTCCGGTTTTCTCGCATCCTTCAAAACGTTCAGGGCTGTAGGTTAATTTGGGTGTAAATGGGCAGCACAGGTTTAAATGGCCAGATTCACCTTCCACTGTGCTGTAAATAAAAAAAAATAAATCTTACCAAGCAAACCCGTCTGAACCCAATAGGTGTTCTTTGATGAGGATCTTGGTTTGATCATAATTTCTTTGATCAACCATAATGATAACACCAGGTTGCAGTTTTCTCTGAAAAAAATTGATTTGCCTCTCAGTTGTTCCCATATTTTTTTTGCTTTGTGAGTACAGCCTCTAAAAAAGAAAAATCTAAACCCACTACCAAGAAAAAATCTGTTTGGCCAAATAAAAAGAAAAGAAAGACAGAATTCTTATTAGAGTGATAAATGACCTCATTAGTCAACAGTTCATAACAAATCAAAGATTATGAAAATCATTCAAAAAGGGTCCCACCATGTTTGAAATTTTATATTCAAATCAGAAATTGAGAATCTAATCTTCTCTAGGTTTAAACATGACATGACGTCTCTTGGCCATTCAGTATGATTAAGCAGGGTAATATTCCTGCCCATCTAGCCATAAGAGAAATAAAAGCTAATCCATGTAGCGCAGATGCAGTTAACGTTATGTCACTCTCTCCAACATGGCCAAATAAAGCAATTATTTAATTTGGTTTAAAATTAACTTCAGAAAGTGCAGAGAAACTTTGAAGTACTTTGATCCAGTATTTCCCAAGACTCTGGCATGTCCAAAATATATGAATAATGAAGTATCGCCATTGTTACATTTATCGCAAGGAGGAGATACATCTGCATAAAAACTAGATTTGACTTTGGACATGTGAGCCCTATGGTCTACTTTAAATTGTAGGAGAGAATGACGGGCACATAAAGAAGAGGTATTAATTAATTAATTTGAAAATTACATTCCAAGTTTCTTCAGATTTAAAAGCTGTAGGTTCTGTTTCCAGGCTTTTTAAATTTTATCTGAGGGAGCTTCTCTTATTCCCAACAACATATCATAAATATATATTGAACTATTGTAGTAAGATTGTAAATTAAAATTTACATCAATTAAAGCCTCGGAAAATTGATAAAATACAATAAAATCCTCGATATCCGGCACCTATGGGGATTGGTAGATGACAGATGTGTGAATTTTCTGGTTGCTTGAAATTGTGCATTGCATGATGGGCACACTAACGACAAGGCATGTCAATTTTAAACGTCCGTATTTTTTTTCCAATTTATTTTCCACAATTCTTTTGCCAGTTGCTTGAATTCCGGATAACAGGGGTTTTACTGTAGTTTTTTTTATTGGAGATTGGGATTGAACCTTATGAACTAAATAATGGGAACTATGAGTTCTGGGATCCACTTTCAAAATGGGGTTTGAATCTTTAGGATTAGGATTGAATTCCTAGTGTTTGCAATTAACTTTGGGATTAAATTGTTGGCTTTGCGAAGTTGAGTTGAAGATATCTCTTCTACCATGAGCAAGGATCAGTTTGATTTGTGTTCAACCCTGGAATGTTCTTGAGATGAATGACAGTAACATATATTCCAGGGGGTTAAATATCAATGTTCTAACCAATCTTTCCATTCTGTTTATATTGTCCTTGTTTCCATCACTTCCCTTTCATTCCACCGATGGAAAATGCAGGTCTTTGGAAAGGTAAGGAAACATATCTGTTTCTAACGTGTCTTTAAAGTGATTGGAAATGGTTGGGAATGATGTGCAGCCACTAGATTATGGGGGTGACAGTGGTGGTTTTGTTGGAAGGTTTTGCTACATTTATGGATTAAATCCCAGTTTAAAACAAGAAGAATGTCCCCCATCTCCAAGCTTTGGTTCTCCCAGTAAAGCTCATGATACTTTCTTTACAGTTTTTCTCCTTACCCGAAGTTAAAGCATTGATTGTGAATGATAAACCTTATGAGTGGTTTCAGTGAGAGTGGGTAGAGAGCAACAGTTCCTCTTTGGACATGGCTCAAGGGCATCTTGAGTAAACGTTAATGGAAAAAGCGAAAAACCTTGCATATGCCACAATAGTTATCTGTCAGATTAGAAGCTCACTGTCCATTGGGTTAGTGAATCATGAATCTTTCAAAATGGGTAGACACCTGAGAAAAACAGTAATTTTGAGGATCTGCAGAGTGAAATTGAGGATAGGATTGTTCTTTTTGAAGTTAGGATGTGCTCAATGATACTAAGAACAACGCTGTATGTTGTAGGAATTCTACAAGTTAAGGGAGGAGGAACATGGGTTGGTTTGATCATCGTTGACATTGAATGTGTTCCCCCATCCTAACTTTTAACTCTTCCAGTGACAATGAAGACAGCAAGAAACCTCAGGGCAGCCAGTCATCTGTGGATGGGACGGTGAAGCAAGAAGAAAGTGATGACAGCATTATTATCTATGGTGACGGCGATGAGAATTCCCGTTTCGGTGAGGACGGTTCCTTCATCGGCCAGTACACAGTCAAAAAAGACAAAGAGGAGACGGAGGGTAACGACAGTTCGGAGGCCACGTCTCCAGTCAATCCTGCCTACTCCTTGGCACAAATGTGAAGGGGTGACTGCAGAGGATACGGGCACAGGTGCTACCAAGGCAGTGAATGCATTGATTTAACTACCAATATTCGTATACATGGAGAAACAAGTTTTGGTTGTCCAAATTTGAAAGACCAAGCAGAGAAAAAGACAAGAGAAGTCACACGAAGAACTGGAGGGAATCGAAACAGCGTGGAAGATAGAGTGCTTTCTTGGGCTTTGAAGGAACATAGCCACAATTTGTTGCAAATATACTCAATAATCACTCCCTCGAGAGTAAGATGTATCAATTTTTATTTCCCCACTCCATCCACCTTAGGTTACAAGTAACACTACTTTGAGCAAGTTTTAACACTGTCTACCGACGTGGCGAGCTAGCACATTGTCATTTTCCGGTTTTTAGCTCTGGCCTTGTACTTTAGATGTCACTGGGCCACAGCTTTACATCAAAAGAGCTCTTTGGGGACTTTTTAGCATCTTGCAGTCTTTGACAGAATATGTACTCTGGTTTATGACAACTGAAGGTGGTACAAGGAAAGACATCTCTGACTACTGGTCTTCCTCGCTTCTTTCCCTTGATTTAGATATGTCCTTCTTAAAAACCAAAGGTTAGGCCATGTGGATGTTGAGAAGCATTTGGAGCAATGTTTATTAAGAACGACACGACTTCCAAAGTGATTTGCATCCATGGAGCAATATTGGGAACATCAACAGTCCATTCTTGAGGGGTTGAGCCTTAGGGAGGACCATGTAATGAGGGGAAATTCCTCTTCAGTCCTCAGCATTGTTGGTGCTGTTGCCCAATGAATAATCAGTTCCACTCAATGTCCCTGGTCCCGGAGTCAGCAGAACAGAACATCCATGGTCTCACCCAAGAGAGTCTTCTGCTGAATCTGTTTCCCTCATTTATAAATGGGAAGTTCATTGAGTAACAATGCTCCACACGGTTTTAAGATTCATATGTCCATTAGATGAGGAGCCAACCTCGCCTCTAAGACCGTCAATCTCTCAACCACTTTACTGCAGGTTTCCTGCAAAAATTGTGACCATTCTTAGTCATTTGCAGGTATTTTCTCAATGGCAAGGCTCCAACTTCCATCCACTTGTGACGTAAGCCCAAGCTCCCAGCAAGAAGTAATTATCAAGCCCAAAGGTCCCTGTCCTTCAGCCACTTGACCCTCATATCCCACATTCTTCAGTTAACCATCCTTGATATTTCCTCTGTTCAGATCTGCTTTCTCAAGGTAACAACATATTAGCCCCTTGTACTAATCACTACCCTAGCAGGTGAAGATCTCATCTATTATGAATCATATTTGGTATTAATTTTGTTCATATCAGTTGCCCATGCGACACACAAGTCTCCTTCCCCATTTTCTTCCACCTGTCTCCTTTCCTCCAGCTCTCTCTCTCTTTCTCTTTATTTCCTTTTCCCCTCTCTGCTTTCACAGAGCCAAAATCAATTCTCACCTTTCCTCTTATCATACCCAATTAACACCCTTGGTCTGGACTCCTCCCCCTCCCATTCTTCCCCCTTTCTTTAAGTCAGACGCCTGACCTTTTTCACTCACACCTCGAGGAAGGGCTCAGGCCCGAAATGTCGGTAATATACCTTTACCTCCGAGACTGGCTGAGTTCCTCCAGCATTTACTCTGTGATTTGCACACGAGACACAACAGCTGCACAAAACATAATCTGCCAGAGCAATTCAGAAGGTCAAGTAACATCAGTGGGAGAGAAAGAATTGTTGATATTTCGGGAGTTCTGTTCCCCAAAGAACATAAGAATTAGAAGCAGGAGTCGGCCATCTGGCCCATCGAGCCTGTACCACCATTCATGGCTGATCTGATGACTGGCTCATCTCCACCGACCTGCCTTTTCCCCATATCCCTTAATTCCCCTACTATGTAAAAATCTACCCAACCTTTTCTTAAATATATTTACTGAGGTCGCCTCTGCTGCTTCAATGGGCAGTTGACCATTCTTATTCTCCCACTGATGTGACTCAACCCACTGAGTTCCTCCAGAAGATTATGTTCAATCACCCTTGACGGAGACAAGAAGAGTAGTAGTTATTGAATGAAACATATCTAAAATCCCAAAACCAATTAAGCAATAAAATATCAAGGTTTGTATCACCTTAATCTTCCGACTGTGACCTTGCACTGAACTTCATTTAACATGGCATTTTTATGAGAATTAATATTTCAGTGCCAAGGTGAGTCCAACTTTTAGATTGGATTTCTTTTTCTCAGAAGCAATATTATTTATGTTTAAGTTTTGCTTCTCCAAAATTAGAAACTGTGCCAAGTTCTCCGTGTTATGAAGCTAGTGTCAAAGTCGAGGCTTTCAGTTTCAACCTGTTCATGTTAATAACTCCTACTCTCAACACTCCTAGGTCCCACCTACTCAGTTCAGACCCCCGAGATTTCAATTATTCGGCTTTCCACCTTCTTCACCCTGGGGTAAGGGCAGTGTGTTGATGGAAGCAATGATGAGGAAGTTGCACAGACAGCAGGACTGTGAGCTCTTGTTTCCCGGAGAGTGGTGTTGGACAGAGAATGGAACAGTCCAACAAGACGAGAGTGAGTGATGGATGGAGAACAGAAATACAGTGGTAGGCCTTTCCACCTCATTAGATCCCCCAATTACTATTTCTGCATATGAAACAATCGCTGATCTGTGGCTATATTATCCACTGTTGCCTTTTAATATCCCTCAATAGCTTTGGTTCACAAAACTCCATCAATTTCACATTTAAATTAATGTTAGTTCAATACCAAACCCATCTGTAGACCAGAATTTTAAATAACTATCTCTATTGTAGTATCCTTCACACAGGACAGAAAGAAATATCAACATTTTGCCACCACAAAATGAGGTCCCTTTGTCTTTGCTGCTGTTTTAATTTAAAAATATTTATTTTGGTAGGAGAACAAAAAGTCAAAGTCTTTGGAATAGAAATTCATTATAAGATTGGGCAGCATGGTAAACGCAACGCTACTACAGAGCTAGCGACGAGGAGGGGTCGAATCCATCACTGTCTGTAAGGAGATTGTACGTTCTGTGGGGTTTCCTCTGGGTGCTCCAATTTCCTCCCACACCTCCCCTTTCAAAACCTATGCTGGTTGTGGCCTAACTCCAGTAAATAAGATGTCTGCAAATGCTGGAAAACTGGAACAATTCACAAATTGTTAAAACAATTTGGCAGGCAAGAGAGCAACCATCAGCCTGAAACATCGACTGTGTTTCCAGAGATCCTGCCTGACCTGCCGAGTTCTTCCAACATTTTGTGTTGTCAAACCAAGTCAAACCTTTGTCCCTGACCTCACTGACCAACTCTGTGCTCCTGATTAATGATTTGTTCTCAATATCAATCCCTCCATTAGGAATAGAAGCAGAAGTAGGTCATTCAGCCCCTCCTACCTGTTCCATCATTCAGTTATATCATGGTTGACTCATGGCCTTCCTCCTTCCCACCTCTGTCATCTCCTCCAGCCCAACAACCCTCTGAGATATCGTCACATTCCCAGGATTTGCTGTTTAGTCAAGGTAACACCCCATTGACCGATGTCCCTTTACACAAGAACGCAATGAACTATAAGCTGGAGGTCCTTCAAGTTGTCTCTGAACAATATGATCATGACTGATCTCCACCAGGTTCCAACTCCTCTTGTAAGCCAGCACCCAATGGTCATTGTCAAGTTCCAGACTAGGAAAAACAACCCCTGAATTTTCACCCAGATAATTCTTCAAGTTTATAATCATCTGACTGTACATACACCAGACAAAATAGCGTTTATCCAGACCCTAGTACACACACATACACACCCAGTGCACAGCCCATAATTCCCCAATCTTTTAGAAATGTACCTGCTATCAATACCCAGAATATATCTCTCTAACTTTCCTTAAGCCAATTCTAAAGTCAGTTCTTAAAACCTATCTCTTGGACCAAGCATTTTCTAAGGTTACACTCCTATGAGGGGTTTTGGGATGTTTCACTACAATTAGGGTCTGATGTCTATACAAAGCTTTGCACTCACACCATTGTAGTCAGAAACCAGCCTCAAAAGAATTTCCACTTCCTCTGCCACAATTTAAACTTTGTCAAATGAAAGTGTTTACAGCCGCCAAGCTGAAATAAAAGCCATTGTGCTGCCATCCTTTCCCCTTCCCCACCCCAAACTTTCCCCTCATTCCTCTTGTTAGCTCTTCTCAAGTTGTTATGGACTTACTGATGGGGCACGTCACGTCGCTTGTAAGTGTCAGTAAGTTGTCATTGCACGCACAATGAGATATCAGGAAGGCGTCTGGGGCAGTCACAAGTGTGAGCTGAAGCCCAGTTCACACACGTATCAAGCCTACCCTCTTGTACGAGAGAAGTGCTCCTATTAAACAGAAAGTAAGTGCTGTTTTGTGCCATTAGAAGATGATAAGCAAACCAATACTTTCCTCACCAGAACAACCTACCACCCTCCCTGGCCTTAGCTCAGTGTCCCCACTATGTATTTCCCAATCCCCACTCTGTGCCATCTCCTCCTTGTGGGGAACATTTATACACTTTAAGCGGTACATAGTGCATGGATGGTGCCTTTTTAAAAACTATACCTTGCTGCACGGTTTAAGCTCATAAATTCAGTCATATCATAATGACACCCCCTTTGTCCTTCTCTTCTCCCCATTTATTATTGTCTCCAGCTCTGCCTCACATCAGGGTTGTGTCTGCTGCGATAACAGTGGCTTAATGAGAATAGGCAGCTGATTGGATGGTCCATTGTACCAGTTTACTTGTATGTAACAGTCAATCATTTGCAACTTCTTCATCTATAGAACTCTTTACATATTCAAGCACGTATTTTTTGTGTTTTAATTTTTTTTGTTGGCAATGCCCTTTGATAAAGCTCCTTGATTATTGTAAAAGCCCTGGTTATAAAATGTTAGGTCGTCAAGTCATTTATGGGATGATTTATTCTCAAGACGTTCCCCCAGTTCAGCATGTGTTCGGGTGAGGGAGGTGGTGAGAGAGGGAATAGAACTTGACTAGTCAATAGTCAAACCAGGATGAGATGGGGAACTTAACATGCAGGAGATGATGCCTGCGAATCTTTTGCCCTACAGCGAACACTGTTTCATTTGATGCATTTTTCTGTACAAAAGTGTAAATAATTACTTTCAAATTCGGTGCCAAATTTTGTTTGAAGAACCTCAGGATATTACTTCCAAAAGACACCATGTCATTGCAAACCATTGTTGCTTTATGAAGCCTAAACATTTAAGTTAAACAAAGAAATAAAATTTCCATGGCATTAACAGATTTTAGGAACCTTGTTTGACTCAATAAGTGTATCAGTGACCTTTCCTCACTTGCTTTGATACCAACATTCCGGGTTGAATTGAACTGAAAACTGCAGTTTTTATATGTAAACAAAGAGAGAAGCCGGTAAATTTTTTTTCATGAAGTTTATTGTAATTACTAAACCTTGCAATAGAATCCAGCTCAGTAAACCAATTTAAATCAGACTGGTAAATGTCATGTGCAATAGATGGTAAAGATCCAATTAATGGCTGGGGTTGGAACATTGATCACTGACAAGCAAGCAGAACAGACCAGATGGGCCAAATAGCCTCCCCTTGTTCCTATTAGCCGCAAAGTCATAATTCTAACTATCATTCCACAGTCAGTTGTAACCCTCCTCCAAAAATTCACAGAGGAATGAGGGATAATCAGGACTTGCACCTTACAATTCATGACTGGTATTGATCTGGTTCCTGTGCAGTATTCCTGCCAAGACCCCTGGTCATGGGCCTGTTATGGCAGTCAGAAGCATCCTCCAAATGATTTGGATTAATATGCACTTCTTGTGCAGGAACTCATCTCATTGTGCTCCAGGTGAGGCAAATCTTAAGCCAGAGAGCAAGTTCTCAGAAGTGCTTTGAATATGGGCGATGCAATGGAGTTCATGAAAGGAATTCCAGAATGTGAAGCCTAGGCAGGCAAAGGTGC
The DNA here is from genome assembly GCF_036971445.1 of Narcine bancroftii. Taxonomy (NCBI): domain Eukaryota; kingdom Metazoa; phylum Chordata; class Chondrichthyes; order Torpediniformes; family Narcinidae; genus Narcine; species Narcine bancroftii. Next base: position 36,390 of record NW_027212178.1, on the reverse strand, counting down.
GCTCACCTCTGGAGGGACGATGACGAGCAATGCACAAGGAGATTAGAATTGCAGACACACAGAGCTGTGAACCTGGAGGGGATGACAGAGGTCAGAGGCTAGCACTGTGTAGAGTGCTAGAAGTTGAGGAGCATTAAAATCGAGACATTGAGCTGCTGCAGACTTCTGGTATTGTGAACATGATGCTAATAACCTGGCGTTACCCGGAAGGTTCAAATTGAAAATAAAAGTCTGCAAGAATAAGTGTGACAACGGTGCAAACATTTACAGAGAAAAATCAAATCAGAACTATAGCTTTTAGAGATTGATTGACTATTTAATTTCTAGGGGTGAGGATCTTACTCCCTCAGACAGCTAACTGATGACGATTATGGTATTATCTTTGCGATGACCGAAGATACATTAAATTATTTGTTGTGAGTGTTCTCATTGACGTACATCTGTGCAGGCAATTTTCATTCTTCCCATCTAAATATTTCCATCAAAATACTATCAGTCCGAAAAAAAATGTCACTGTCACGGAAACTGTCCCAGTAGCCTTATCAAAGCAACGATGTAGACGTGGCCGAGTTGTAGATATTCCAAGTATCCCATCATTGTTCATTAGTGTTCAGCCTCCCTTTTGCCCTCATGTACAATGTTCATTTTCATAAACATATGGGGAAATAGCAAGAAAATAAGCCTATATTTCTTTAACTGTGAATCTCACTGACAGAGCCAGCCTCTCTCTCTCTCTCTCTCTCTCTCTCTCTCTCTCTCTCTCTCTCTCTCTCTCTCTCTCTCTCTCTCTCTCTCTCTCTCTCGTTGCAAGCTTCTTTCAGCTATAAGTGCACAATGAGTAAAATTCTGGGTCAAGAACATCTCTTTAAACTAGTCACTCAACATATAAACATTCCTGGTCTATCAAAAAATCCAATTCCAAGTATTTTTGTTATCCTTTCAAGGAACAGCATCTAATCTTTGACAACATTTTCTGCTTTTATTTTGTATTTCCAATATCTCCGGTGTGAGAATGGGGAGTGGGAATAAAGGGTGCCTTTTCTGACTGGCTTCCGGTGACTAGTGGTGTTCCACAGGGATCGGTGCTTGTAAAGGATTTAGATGATGGAACTGATGTTTTTTGTGGCCAAGTTTCTAGATGATACGAAGATGGCTGGAGCGGTAGGTAGAGTTGACGGAACGGGGGTGGGGGGGCGCGGTGTCTGCAGGAAGTCTTGGACAGGTTAGGAGAATGATCAAAGAAATGGCAGCTGGAAAAAAGTATAGGGAAGTGTATGGTCATGCACTTTGGTAGAAGGAATAAAGTCTATTTTCAGAATGGGGAGAGATTTCAGAAAACAGAAGTCCAAAGGGATTTGGGAGTCACAGGCAGGATTCCCTCAAGGTTAACTTGCAGGTTGACTCGGTGGCAATGAAGGCAAATGCAATGTGAGCATTCATTTGCAGAAGACTAGAATATTAAGGCAAATTTGTAATGCTGAGGCTTTACATGACATTAGTCAGACCACGTTTGGAGCATTACAAGCAGTTTCGGTTAGCATGGGGAGATTCAAGTGCCTGATTGCCATTAGAAAGAAACTTTTCTTGAACCAAGAGGTGCTGGATTTCAATCTTCTGTTCAATCAAGGGTAGAATAGGGCAAATAGAAGTTTGTTTATTGTTACCATTTGCTTTCACACACCCATTATATGAAAGAATATATCCACTACTCAGCACTGAGTAAATTTAGGAAAATCTTGTTATGAGGTGAGATTGAGACTATTTCCCAAGTAAAAGAAGGATGTGAGTTAACCAACTTTCTTAAAATTAGGGAGGTGAATGAAGAAAGATCATTTCCTCTGCTTTGAGAGATGATGCCAAAGGTCATAAATTTAACATTATTAGGAAAGTGAGGAGCAACATTTGGAGAAATAATTCGGTGCAGTGAATTATCGGAGCATTTGATGGCTTGCTACAAGCACTTCTGGGCTTTTTAAAGCAAAGGTGGGCCAATCTGAGACAAGGAAAGTCCGTGCAGAGACCAGGTGAGTGGCATTGGTTTTGGAATGGCCCAGCAAAGAGGGAAAGCAAAATTAATAGGCTGATTGGCCTTTTACTTCATTGGGAGTCTACCATATTCAGAGGAGAGGTGCCTACAATAGTTATCGCAACAGTCAGATGGGAGTAAACCCTACCTTTGCTGCCGGGCATCAAGGATGTTGTCTCTTTCGGGAGATTTACTTCTGAGGAATTGGTTTGAAGCTAACACATGCATTAATAAAAACTGCTGGGTCTCTAACAACTTGTGAGGAATCCTGGACTAGGTTGCACAATTTTTCTTTTCTCCTATTCATAACGGATTAATATATTCCCAACATAAGATAGACTTGTGGCTGAAAAACTGACATCCCCGCAGATTGCATCCAAGACCATAATATCAAGTAACAACAAAGTGTAAATGAATCAAATAAACATGGTTATTTGACATGACTGCATGGAAAGTTGAAATACCCAAGCCATCCAGATACACTGTTTCCACTGGGAAAAATGTAAAAAATAAAACTTACTGTTTTTGTATAGAAATAAACTAAACGTAAAATAAAAGCATATTGTTTCTTCAAACAAATTTCTGCAATGTCTTTCATAATTTCAGAATCAGAATTTATTGTCATGAACATGTCACAAAATTTGTGGCAGCATCAAGGTGCAAATATTTGGATAAACCTCCTTCCAAAATAAATAAAAATAGTGCAAGGAAAAGTCCAAGCAGCGTCCATGGTTCATTGTTCATTCAGGAATCTGATGGCAGCAGGGAAGAAGTTGTCCTTATGTCGCTGAGGGCTCGTCTTCAGGCTCCTGTACCTCCTCCATAATTTGCCCTGTATTTTCAAAGTGCCTTTGGAGAGTCCACAGTTACCCAGCACTGAGGTTTGCAGGCACTGCAATGCTATTGAGGGCAATCGTGCATTGATCGATTATTGAATTAAACTGTCTCTGGCTGCAAGGCCAAAGGAGGGATTATTTAGAACGTAGCTAAAGGTTTGGTCTGAGAGATGAATTTTAAGGTAATTTGAAACAAAAATAAGAAGCAGAGGGATAAGGAGGGGGAAATAGAGAGGTTTGGAGACGAGGTAAGAGAAAGTGTGGACACACATATGGCTGATGTTTGTATTCATGAGCATAGAGAATGGAAGAACTGTAATTTTCCATCTGTTGCTTCTAATAAGAATGAATTTGAAACATAGAATTGGTGCAAGTTATGCCTTCAAGGACTTTGTTTTTACTAGGGATTTCTCTCTATGCTTTCAAAACTAGGCTTTACATCACAGTGCTAGGATGTTAAAGTAAAAACACAATGCCGGAGCAACTCAGTGGGTCAAACAGTGTACCGTATAGAGCAAAGATAAAGATATATATCCAATGTTTTAGTCTTGAGCCCTTCGTCAGTGATAATGAACAAATGATACAGAGTCTTGAAAAAGACCAAATTAAATTAACAGGAAGTTGAGCTTCTGCTTCTTAACTCCCAGAACTCTTCCTTTTGATGGATAGAAATAATTAGCCCATTCCTGTCAACCTTTGGTTTCCTCTGAGTTGGAGATTTAAGATGTTACATCATGTCCTGTGATGTAACTTCCTGCTCCCAACTTCCCCTGGGGTGTCAGCAAAGTGGAGGTAAGGTAGGTGTGGTGATTAAGTTCAGTTGAGTTTGACAGGTAGTATGGATTATGTCACCGTGTGACCTTCACTTCTTGAAAATGTTTGGTTCCTGTATTTAGCTGAAAATGCAAAATTTTAAGGGTAAGACAGGCAACAGGATTAGGTGGGACTTCAATGTCAACCATAATGCCAATTCACCAAGGAAGGTTAATAGCCAAGAAAGAAGCAAGTAAAGGGGAAGGAGGGTGAATTCACCACCTTCCTTTAAGAGAGAAAAATTAGGCATCAAAATTTAACTGCTTTTGAATTGCCACAAGTAACTTATAAAGCCCACAAATGACATCAATTTTAAAACGTTCTTTTTAAGGACTGTAGAAATAGTTGTAACATTTCATTTAAAATGATGGTATTGCTAAAAAGATACTTGTGGTATGAAGGGTGAATCACTGCCACTTTAACAGTATTTGATGTGCTCTCTCTACAACTTCCCGAAACTTGTGTGGAGTCTGAGAGGAGGCAGATATTTCCATGAAACAACTTGTGATGAGGAGGGGAGATCCTATGGACGACAAATCTCTGATTCAGCACACACTCTTAATAACAATGGGAAATATTAAGCTCACCATTAATTTAGCAGCATTTTCTAGGCCACTGTGATCTACAGAACTATCACGGTTCTAACTTTCCACAACATACCAGCGGAATATAAATGTAGCAAATTGTGCACATCCACAAGAATCGTTATGTGTGATGAACATTTACACCCACGTCCCAGTGCAGTCAAGTACAAATCTTGCCAGTCGTTATCACCTGCTACATAAACCTTCATGCTTTATCTTAAATGTTGGTCATTTCTTCTCGCATACAAATTAATTGCAGAAGACCGATTGATCTCTTGAGACTGTTCCATCGGCTGGTTTGAATAAATCCTCAAGTTACCCCAGATAGCATTTCCTCCTCTTGTTTATCAAGAACCTGTCTACTGCTACCTTAAAAATATTAATTGATAGCTTCCATGGTTCTTGGATGAAGGGAATTCCAAAGGCTCGTTAACTTCTGGAACTAAAATTAACTCCGTTATCTGCCTTAAATGGGTGAATCTTATTTTTGAATGGTGACCCCCTTCCCCCACCTCCAGATTCCAGCATGTGAAGTCTCCTGTGTGAACACTGTAATATCTTCTGCATCCATTTGAAAGATGGGAGCTCGAACCATAGGGCTTTTGGTCAGGGCTGCCCTCGTTGGGTTTGTGTGTTCGAAGGCTGGTCCCGAAAACAAAACAAGGTGTGACTGCAACTCACTGACCCACAGCAGGTATTAATGGAGAAAACAAATAAAAAGCAAGAAGGCAGAAAAGATGCCCACAGGACATCAGCTAGGAATGAGTAGGGTTAGCGATGCTGGTGGCATGTAGGCCAATTTGATTGTCAAGGGACATTGCACCATGTCTTGGGTAAACTTATACCTCTCATTTTTTTCGTTTTAGATTGGTCACAGTGTTTGAGCTACCGAAAGAAAATAGACACACACACCGAGAGCAGTTCAGTTTATACAACTGTTTATTACAAATTCAAAAGCTGATTTCACACTACAATATGCAAGCCCTTCCCAACTATACTTATCAACGCTTGGACTGGTCCCAACTGCCGAAGCGAGGCAACGACTGCACACTTGTAGTAGGTTGTCAGGGCGCCGGTAGCAAGTTCTCCACCTCCCCTGACCGGGACGTTGGCTGGACTCCAGAAGTTCTTCTTCTTGCTGAGAGATGTTGCCACCTCTCGGAGAGTCTCAAACTTCAGCAGCGGGACCATGGCTTATATTACCCAAAAACTGCTTACCCAAGCACCTATTCCCAGCGCAGCAAGAAAGATAAGCAAGCAAGCTAGCATGCTAGGCTTCTAACGAATAACATAATTTTCAGCTTATCACTTTGAATACAATGGTTTATTTTGCATCAAGGCTAGGCTTCTGACAGTCTCTGACCAAAACAAGCAGGAAGATTAAATGTTCTTGGTACACAGATGTCCTTTCGTCAGATAACAGCATCTCTGGCCCCTCGGTGGAATTTAGCTTATGTCTGCCGATTCTAAAACACAAGCAGGTTCTCAGCCTTGCAGAACCCAGAGCTGCAAGTTTAAAAAAACAGGTTAGAATCTTCCATTACACACCACCAGATGGAGCCATAGTACAACTTCTGGTGACCAGCACAGCACACAAGTGATCAGAAATATCAGTACACTTGTCTTACTGAATCCATAGAGTTTGACAGCACAGAAACAGGCCCTTCAGCCTAACTTATCCACTGCCTAGTAAGGCAACAAGACAAGCTCCTGGTTATAGCCAATGCTCCCAACTTAATAAGGAGGTCTTATGGAACATAAAAAGTTATGAAAGGAATAGATAAGATAGAAGCAGAGAGTTTGTTTCCCCTGACGGGTGAGAATAGAACAAAGGGACATTGCCTCAAGATTCAAGGAGTATTTTTAAATCAGAGATAAGGAAGAACTGCTTCTGGCTGCCATATAGTTGTATGAAATACCACTTTGCTCTACAGCTTTGAAAGTGCTAGTCACAGTTAAAATGAAGAGATTAAGGCAGACAATTTACTCACAAGATCCCACAAATTACCAATCATCCATCTTTCTTTCCTAATGCAGTTAGAAGCAGGTTCAGAAGATGAATGACTTGTCTTTTATTGCCAAAAAGCTGTGACTATATATATTATTATACTTATCTTCCTAAATCTACTTACATTCAATTCAGACTTGAATTTCAGATGCTGTTGTCTTTATTTGGCTGAGAAAGTCTTAGCTGGCCATTTGAGTTCATCTGAAGTGGCATGCGCAAAGGGGAAGCAGGGAATTTGTGTCGAGGAAGGTGGAGGTAGGGGAGAAAGGAGAGAGAGGTCCCACCTTTTTATTCAGGCCCCTGCTCATACATGATGGGTCAGGCCCAAAACACAGTTTTCTTATTTAATTCCACTGGTCCTCAATGCCTATGTCTTCGATTGCACATTCCTTTATCGGAGGGGACACTTCAGCTGATTTAAATGATTAGTGTTGAACCTGGTTTTCCAGCTCAGAATCTCCTTCTGCCTGAGATCAACCACCTCATCTCACGCTGACAAAGGAGTTGAATGGCTCAATGTTGTAACCATGAGAATGTCTTCACCCACAAATTCAATGGTTAACTAATTTATTATGGTTTCAGCTCATTATCAAATCTAGGTTTGAAGGGGATAGAGAGGCCCTATGTACCCTCTCTGGCAAACACAGAGATCTCACAGCACTATTTGAAGAGGGAAATAGTTCTCTCCAGTGACCTGACTGAATAGGAGAAATTATATGCTCCATCTCTGTTTTTAAGACATTTTTTTGGGTACACTGCTGTACACAAAAGTGCTGGAGAAACTCAGCAAGTCACACAGCCTTTTTGCAAAGATTTCTGCTCGGAGTAATTGGTGCCCCCATACCAGACCATGATGCAGCCGGTCAGCACACTTTCCACTACACATCTGTATAAAGTATAAGGCAGTCAATGTTTCTCCAACACTTTTGTGTACTGCACAAGGCCCCAGCATCTGCAGATTTTCCAGTTCACCTCTTTGAGCACAGAAGATGCTGGATACTTTTCTCACAAAAAGCATAAGGTCAGACTTCAAAAATAAGTGCATACTCCCCTATTTAATTTATCTTGAGTGGCTTAGAAAAAAAGCCTTCAGAGATATCAATTGTGGAACAAATCTTTTAAAGAGATGTACCCAGCTTTAATAATTGACCAATGGCTTGTTTCTGAACATCAGAAGGGAAAAGTCTACTTAACTCTCAGGTCACCAAGTCAAGTCAAGTTTATTATCAACTAATTGCTCAAGTACAACTCAACATTCTCCGGTCCTCAGTGTCAAACACGCAGTCAATCAACCAGATATAACACACATGCAGACAAATAATACATACACATGACAAGTATTCTTATATACAAATAAATATTGTTTCATGAATACGAGAGTCTCGGATGGTCCCTGGGAACAGTTCCTTTGGTCGTTCAGCATCCTCACTGCCTGTGGGAAGAAGCTGGTTCTCAACCTGGTGGTGCTGGCTCTGATCCTCCTGTATCCTTTCCCCAATCGGAGAAGCTGGTGTAGGGTGGAAGGGTTCCTCAATGAGTGCCCTCTTCAGATAACAATCCTGGTAAATCACGTCGATTGGGTGGAGGGTGGAGGTGTGGGAGGGAGAGTCCAGTGATTCTCTCTGTGGTTAAGTAAAGGTAACTCCGTTATTCTATCTGTTCTCCACTGTACGTTATTTAACTGAAGTCTATCAATCTCAGATTTTAAAATATGAACTGACATGCAATGATTGCCATTTCCAGGGGTGAATTTCAAATTCATACATCTGTGAAAGACATTCCTAACATTACTCTTGAAGGAGCAAACTGTAATTTTTAGAATTTTACACAAAAATACTGGAGAAATGCAGTACCAGTGTACTGTACTCCCCTCTGTAGCAGAGGAAGAGTTGAGGAGCCTTGCTTGTGTAGGTTTTCAGCATGGATTGCTCCGCATAGCCAACAAAAAGGTCAGGCAAAGCTGGGTCCATGGATACCCCTTCGACTTGGAGAAAATGGGATGGATCAAAGGAGAAGTGATTGAGGGTGAGAACAAGTCCTGCCAGAAGGATGAGGATGGTGGTGGAGGGGGATTAGTTTGGTCTGTTGTTGAGAAAGAAACGAAGGGCTTTGAGACCTTTACTTTGGTTGATGGAGATATATAAAGATTGGATATCCATAGGGAAAATGAGGCGGTCAATTTCAGGGAATTTAAGGTTATTGAAGTGATTGAGAGCGTATGAGGTATCGCCGATGTAGGTGGACAGGGAATGGGCTAGAGGTGAAAATTCAAGTTGCGATAAGATGATCCCAGTTTGGTGGGGCCAAGAGCAATGATTCTACTAAGACATTTTGGTTTGTGTATCTTGGGTAGGAGGTAGAACCAGGCAGTGTGGGGTTGGGAAACACTCTGGAGGGAGGTGACCGGATATGATGAAGTTAGAGTTGACACATGGGATGGTATTCTTTGATGTTCTTTGGCGAGATCTTGTTGGAGGAGGTGTCTAAGCATTGTTGTGTGCCCTCACAAGGTAGAGGTCAATGTGCCAGACCACAGCAGCACTGCTCTTGTCTGCAGATTTGATAGTGAGGTTGGGATTAGTGAGGAGAGAGTGGGTGAGATTAGAGTAAGAATGTGGAGTGGTAAAGTTGAGATGATCAATGTCTCAGCGTGACATATAAAGACCCAGAGTGGCCAGCTGTCCAGGACAAGGTGTCCAAGAGGAGGAAAAAGGGTTGAGGAGGGAGTGTAGAATTGTGGTGGAAGAAATGGGCTTGGAGACAGAGACAATGGAAGAAGCATTGTGCTCATTAAGGTGTGGGCGAAGGAGAATGAAAATGAGGCCTCAACTGAGGACAGAGTGTTCCGTCTCAGAAGGGCAGAGTGGAGGGCCGAGTAAAGACTAGACAAGTGTCAGTGTGGAGTCAGTAGGGGGATAGGGAGGATCAGAGGAGCGGGGAGGATAGGGAGGATCAGGGTGGGGGGGAGATTGGGGAGGGGAGAGGTGAAGGTTTGTGGAGGCTAGAGGGTGGAGGTGAAGGGTAGGGGAGGTCAGAGGGGAGCTGAAGTGTAGGGGAAGTTAGAGGAGAGTTGGGGAGAAATGTGAGAGTCTGAGGTTTAGGGAGGTGAGAAGAAAATGGGAACATAAAAGTAGATAAGGTGAGTACGGAGAGGTGTGAGAAGGCTGAGGAGTGGTGGTAGGGGGTTGGGAGATGATGCTGTGAGATCCAACAGGGATGAATACTCAGTGCCAGCCTTGTGGAGTGTGCCCTCTTCCCTTGGCTTCTATCATCTCCATCTCAATAACTTTGTTTAAGTTGCCTGGAAACTCCTCTATTCTAAGCCATTTCATTCTTACTGGTACTTAATTTCTCCTTGCTATTTAACCCTTACTTCATTCATTCAGTAATTCCAACATGAATCATTTGACTGCCTGATAACTTCTTATTATATTTTCTCTCTGTGTTGGACTAACTTAGAAGGTAAAACAGAACATTACAGCACAGTACAGTACAGACCATTTGGCCCGTGATGTTGTGCTGAGTCATAGAAACGTACTCAACAAACGAAACCTTCCCTACCTTACACCCATTATCCTCTATTTGTCTTGTATCTAAGAGTCTTTGAATTGTCCCAAATGTATCAGCCTCCACCACCACCCCTGGCAATGCATTCCAGCAATCCACTTGCACCTGTGTTAAAAAAAACTTACCCCTGATGTCTCCCCTTAACTTTCCACCCATCCTAAGATGTCCCCTGGTGTTTGCTACTCTCGCCTTGGGAAAAAGGCTGTCCAACTTATCTATGCCTCTCATAATCTTGTAGACCTCTGTTAGGTGACCTGTCATCCATCTTCACTCTAAAGAGAAAATTCCCAGCTCTGTTAACCATGTTCTCCAATCTAGGCATCACCCTGGTAAATCAGCACCCTCCCCATAGCTTCCACATCTTTCCTTTAATGAGATGATAGAACTAAACACAATATTCCAAGTGCACTCTAACCACAGCTGCAACATTACCTCATGACTCTTGAACTCAATCCCCGGACTAATGAAAGCCAGCAAGCCTGTCAGTTTTCTTAACTACCCTATCAATCTGCACGGCAACCTTGAGAGAGCTGTGGATTTGAACCCCAAGTTCCCTCTGTTCTTCCACACTATTAAGAATTCTGCCATTAACCATGTTCTCTGCCTTCCAAAATGCATCACCACACATTTGGATTGAACTCCATTTGCCACATTTCCTCCCAATTTTGTATCCTGTCCATATCCTGTTGTAGCCTACAACTTTCTACACTATTCCCCACACCTCCACCCTTCGTGTTGCCTGTGAACGTACTGACCCATTCCACTACTTGTTTATGCAGGTCATTTATATAAAAAATATTACAAATAACAGGGGTTTTCCAGAACAGATCCCTGCGGAACTCCACTAGTCACTGACCTCTATCTGCTACTGCACTCTGCTTTCTGCAGGCAAACCAATTCTGAATCCACACATCCAAGGTTCCATGGATCCCATGCCACATGACTTTCTGAATGAGTTTATCATGGGGGACCTTGTCAAATGTCTAACTGTAATCTATCTACACCACATCTACTGCCATACCTTTATCAATTTGTTTTTACTACTTTTGTTACTAAGATAATCCCTCTTCTTCTACCTGGTTTTGCTGAATAGATGGGTTGAGCTCAAGGTTTTGTTTCCATACTGTGTAATGAAAAGACATCTCAAATCTTGCTCCCTGAATTGAAGCTTGGACTAATTTTATGATAGAATCCCAGCAACTATTCTGAAATTGCAGCAAACTATCAACAAGCCTCCCAAAACAATTCAAAATATTGGATGATCCGTGATTTTATTTCAGGACAATAAGACAGTTATCGAGTGGTTGCTGGCACACGTTGAAACAAATTGGGATACAAACTCCCGGATTGGCAGTTATAATGTTTAGAAGTTATGCATTAAGATTACAGTGGGAGAGGTTTGTGTGAAATCCCAAAGGGAACCCCACTTCAGTCTGGATATACTTTGCAGAATGAGAATGTGAAGGAAGTGGTCAGGAGTGATTGATTTATTCAGAGGTTTACTCCATTAGTACAAAGGACAGGAGCAGAATCTATAATAACTTTTAAAAGAGGTTTGAAAAATTAAAATGTAAAATGATCAGGTGGTTTGGAAAGGGGTGGTGAGGAAGGGTCAAGGGAACGGGACAACGTGGATAAAAGGTATGGCATGGTTAGGGTAGCGGTTAGTGCATCGCTGTTACGTCACCAGCGATCGGGACCATGGTTCGAATCCCGCGCTGCCTGTAAGGAGATTGTATGCCCTCCCTGTGTCTGCGTGGAGGTTTCCTCCACGTGCTCTGGTTTCTTCCCACCATTTTAATCGTACCAGGGGTTGTAAGTCAATCGGGTGGCACGGGCTGGTGGGCCGTTACCATGCTATATCTCTAAATTAAAAAAAAAATTATTTAGGGAAGGAGGCACAAGTCCAACTAGCTCCAAATGTGCTACATATTCTCTGATTCTATTTATCTGGATTCTATGTAGGGGAGGCTCTTGAGCTTTGTTGGAAAGACACAATTGTGACAGTGTTCTTGGATTCTCAGTCTCTATTGGACCTGAGGGGGTGACGACGTGAATGTCTGGCCTGAATGTATTATTCATTAATGAAGCATAAGGCACACAGCATTTTCATCGCGTGGATTCACAATGGGGATTGACTCCTTTTTCTGTCAAGGACAGTGTGATTATTGATTTTTCGTGCTTCTTTTGGTTACATTATGCTGGACATTTCCCCACCTGGGGTATCATTTGGCTTTGAATTTTCAAACTGATTCTGCCCAGGTGCTGTAGTTGTTTATGTACAGAGAGTTTCCGCTTGTCTTGGAGCCAATTGAATCAGAATTTGTTGTCATGAACAAGTCACGAAATTTGGTGATTTGTGGCAGAATCCCAGTGCAAACATTCATATTATGAATGGCGACCCTTTTTCATGATTGCATCAACATGGAGGCTCCAGGACAGATCCTTGAAAATGTTAGCACCCAGGAATTTGAAGTTCTTGACCCTTTTTTTAACATCAATTTCCAGAACAAACATTCAATTTTAAATTTACAACAATAATATTTAAAGAAATAAAAATAACTGCACATAAAGTAACCCAGTGGCTCATTGATCATTCAGGAATCTGATGGCAGCGGGGAAGAAGCTGTCCTTGTGCCACTGAATGCATGTCTTTAGCCTCCTTCCAATGGGTGCAGAGTGAAAAAGGTATGGCCTGGGTAGTGGGGGTCCTTGAGGATAGAGGCTGCTTTTTTTAAGACACCACCTCATGTAGATGTCCTCAATGGAGTGAAGTCTGATGCCTGTGATGTCGCAGAACGAGACAACAACCCTCTGGAGTTTTTCTTGTCCTGAGATTTGGTGTCTCCATACCAGGCAGTGATGCAATCAGCCAGAATGCTCTCCACTAGTTTTTGAGAGCCTTTGATGTATAGAATCTCCTCAAACACCTCACAAAGTACAGCCGCTGGCAACCCTTTTTCATTATTGCGTCAACATGGAGGCTCCAGGACAGATCCTCGAAAATGTTAGCATCCAGGAATTTGAAGTTCTTGACCCTTGTTTTAACATCATTTTCTTTTGGAGTTGAAACAAACATTCAACTTTAAATTTAGACAAGCAGCACGATAAACTGGCCCTTCCAGCCAATGAGTCCATGTTGCCCGATTACACCCAATGACCTACAACCCCCAGTATGTTTGAAATGGTGGGAGGAAAGCAGATCACCTGGAGGAAATCCCCGCAGACAGGTTGATGTGCAAACTCCTTACAGACAGTGACGGGTTCTTACCTAGGTAGTTGGCGCTGTAACAGCATTGCGTTAAATATGCCACCCTAAAAGGTCAACATTGATGAACGGAGAGCTTCACCAGTCTTGAAAGGTTCAAAACCCAAAATTTATATGATCAAATTTAGACATACACCACGGAAACAGGCCCTTTTAGCCCATGAGCCCATGCCGCCCAAATACTCCCAACCTCCCAACGTTTTGAAGTGTGGGAGGAAACTGGAGCCCCCAGAGGAAAGCCACGCAGACACAGGGAGAACATACAAATTCCTTACAGACTGAGCCAGATTCAAACCTGGGTCGCTAGCGCTGTCACAGCGTTGAGCTAATCTACTGTGTCCCCTTGTTGCTGGTGGAATTGATTCAATTTTGTTTTCAAAGTTATTACCAACAAATTGAAGCCCTTTCAATTTTGATATTGTGAATGCCAAACACAGCCAGATAGAATTTAATATAGAATTGATGGAGATTAAAATTAGTGAATCTCTAGAATTCTCTTCTTAGGTGATTTAAGGCAAAGTTCAATAAATATTTGAAAGATTGGGGAATTGAGGATTGTAGGGAACTGGCAAAGAGGAGAGGCTGAGGCCAGTAAAGAATGGAGAGCACAAAGTTCCTTAGTGTGCACATAACAGATGACCTATCCTAAACCCACAACACCTCATTAGCCAGGAAAGTGCAGTAGGACCTTTACTTTCTAAGGAGGCTGAGGAGGGCAAGGCTACCGACCCCACCTTGACAACTGGCTGCATCATTGCGTGGTACGGTAGCTGCAAAGCTTCGGACTGGAAGTCAATGCAGAGGATCATTAAAAAAACTGAGAGGATCTCCCTTTTCTCTCTAGATGATATTCACTGGGAGTGTGGCTTAAACAGGGCTCAAAGTATTATCGAAGACCCTTTTCACACTGTATCTTTACCATTAGGAAGGAGGTACAGGAGCATCAAAATCAGGCTTGCCAGGCTGGGAAATACATTAGCTTTGTCCTGCAGGCTGTATGATTGATGAACAATACTTTATCTTGTAACCGAGTAAATCATCCCAATATATTTGCATATATTTATTTTAAATTATATTTGTATGCAAATATGTATTTGATATTCACTGTGTATTATGTGTGTAAATGTGTGCACCCCCATGGTCTGTGGAAACTGGGTTGTCTATGTACAGTCAGATAACAAACGAACTAGATCAGCCACGATCTAGGTTCAAGGTTCCTTTTCTTATCACGTAATAATACATTAAAAATGTAACATACTTGATATAGTTTAACTTTTTTCTGCCGTTAAGCAGACAGAGTCACTATTAGTGTTGCCCAGTGCCCATTAAAGTAAGAGAAGCAAAAGAGAGTGTCCGTGGATTCGCCTCTCGTGCTCCCACAACCTCTGCAGCCACACAGACACCTGTTCAATTCATTGGTAACCCAAGCTCCAAATCTGTATGATCAGGAAGCCTTCAGCGCCCGAGGTCCTTCAGAACTCCTTCGCCCTGAACACCCTCTCGAATCCTGGTTCCTACACCTGGTTCCCACGAGCCAATCTCCAGGAGCCGGCAGCCCCTGTGGGGCCCCCTGACTGCAAGATGCCCACGGCCTGTGTGGGTCCCTGAGCTTCTGAGTCCACTGCTGAGCTGCTGCCATGGTCGCCTTCCCTCAAGGGTCCTTCAGCTGCTGAGTCCCTCGCTGGTCCGCTGACGTGGTCATCTTCCCTGTAGGGTTGTCTCCTCTGCTTCTCCTTTTCAAAAGGGGATGTTGATGTGGTGGGGGGGGTGCATTCAGAGGATGTTCTCCCTGGTTTTGTGTCCTTTGCTGGTCTACTGCTCCCCCACTGCAAACCAGCACAGGGCACATTGAATGGCAGCACAAGGTTAAAGGGCTAAAAGGCTTAATAGCTAAAAGCTATTCTCAGATGCTTTTGTGTTTTTGTAAAATGTCCTTAATTTTCCCTCACCATGTGCTTTGTTCCAAATTGTCATCTACATTTTGCCTCCTCTGGTTTGGATGTTAGAACTTGGGAGAGGTACATGAATGGGAGCCATATGAAGGGCTATCGTCAATGGGATGAGGCAGAATCTTAGTTTGGCACAGGCAAGATGGGCCAAAGGGCATGTTTCTGTGCTGCGGTTCACTGTTTAGAGTCGTGAGAGTAGTCAAGCTCTCATGCAAGGAAGTGGCTTGACATTAGGCCCTTTCATGCCAACCCTCCAGCTGGAGGCCAGCTCTAAACATTGAGGGAAAAATATAAATTTACCTTTCATGGAGCAGCTCTTGTGTCGCATTCACATTGAGCAGCACCTTGTAGCACCCTCTGGAGCTGGGTAGACTGGTGCTGTAGCACCGCCTGCCAAGTCAACGACAAAAATCCTTGAAATACACCCAAAAGTGTTCAGTAAGCAAAATCTTCATTGTCCAGTGTAATCAGCCGAATTTCAAAATGAAATGATGTCGTGATGTTTGTTGTACAATCTCCTTTCAATAGTCACCTGGAACAGGGAGCCTCAAATGTGTGTTTGGTCTGTGATCTCCCCACTCAAGGAAGAGACGAACAATGAACAACCCCCTTTGGCTACAGATTGTCTGAATCTGCGTTGAGGAACTCATATCCGGCACAAGCTCACAATGACATCAACTTTCCAATATCACTCGACTACGCCCAGTGGCCAAACAAATCTAAAGTAGTTTTCTTTTGTAAAGAAATATAGAAGTCAATCTAAAACTTTTATGGGCTTTCCTTGTAGACTTGAAAACTGGGAATTTTGCCATCTGCTGTGTGGTGCAGTACTCTAGTCCTGGGTCAGGAGGTTGTGGGTTTCTCTCAGAATCCCTAGCCAATAACATCTCAGTTAATGTACTACTAAAAGATATTGATCTTAAGGCCTGTCATCACAAGTGGATGTAAAAGATCCACTCTCTTTATCCCCAGTGTCCTGGCCAAAATTTCTCCTTCAATTAATATAGCTAGAAAATAGGATTCAGTCATTGTTGTGTTATTTTCAATGCTACTGGTACCATGTAACCCAGTACTACCTGTCACATGGCTGGGTGGTTGGCGACTAACCCGGCATCCCTACCAGGCTTGCCTGGTGTGGAGGGTGGCTAGATGCCCTGCAGGATGTCAAAGGGCAGACGAACCCTCTCATAGAGTCAATGGTCAACAAGCAACCAAGTGCCAAGGAGGTCTGGCCATTCACTGTCACAGAACATTCCCCAGCCATCTTGGACCTCACCATGCCACTGGATCTGGGAAGGGATGTCGAGAGGATGGGTCTGAACAACCACCTACTCATCTAAATCCATTATGTTGTTCCTTTCTGAGGAGTGGGGTATCCTCTAATCAAAATCCACAAACTGACTGAAAGGAACCATCGTCATCTATGGGATGGATGGCCAGAAGAAAAAAGATTTCCAGGAGCTGGCTGTGTTCAAATGATGGCATCATAAGATGATGATGGGTCCTTTCAGTCAGTTTGTGGGGTTTAATATGAGGATACCCCACTCCACAGAAAGGAACAGCATGTGCGTGAATAGATTTTAGGTGAGTTGGGGGAGTTGCACAGGTCGAGACCCACCCTCTCAACATCCCCTCCTGGATTTAGCAGCATGGTGAGGTCCAAGATGGCTGCAGTTTATATGTACTGCCTATTTTACACTGTAAGAACACAAGAAATAGGAGCAAGCCCGTTGAGCCTACTCCATCATTCATTAAGATCATAGCTGATCTCACCATGGACTCAACTCTACCAATCGGCCTTTTCCCCACAACTTTATAGTGCAAAAATCTAGCTGTTTCTTAAATAAATTTAATGAGGTTCCTTGGGCAGAGAATTTCACAGATTCACCACTGTCTAGGAAAAGCAGTTCCTCCTCATCTCTGTCCTAAATGTCTCATACCAGTGAGACTAAAACTACTGTATTCTTTCCTCTACTATTTCCTACATGACAGCATTAACTGCATGGGTGACACTGGATATAAAGCACCGCAAAATCCTAAAAAGGGATGTAAAAGAGAATAAAGGAACACAAATCTTGTTCTTTATCTTTTCTCATTAAATCCTGAAGGTTGAAAGAGATTGAAGTGGGGCCATTCAACTTACAGAACTTTCAGTGATTGCATACAAAGGAATAAAAATCAGGAATCAGTAATAGTTTAAGTCAAAAGAATTGAACAAAACTGAGGCAGCAAAAAGGTATAATCATTGATGCTGAATAAAGAATTAGAAAATGCTCTAAATACTCAGGAGGTCAGGTGTTATCTGTTGTCAGAGAAACAGCCTTAAAGTTGCGATGTTAGAGATTTAGCAATTTATGATGAACAAGGGAAAAGGAATGGGGAATTGGGAGCAAGTTATGGGGAACCGTTTGGTCAGTGATTAATGGAAATAATCTGTGGGGTAGAAATTAATCTATGAGTGTTCATGATAAACAGGCTCTGAATTATTGCAACAATAAAGCTCTCCCATAATTCAGCCCTTTGACCACAAGTTGTTTGTCTCAGCCAACTCTGTTACCTGATAAATTGTTCTGCATCGAAAACATGGTTTTCTGTGATTTCTTTTGGCATTCTAGCTGAAGCCGTGCCATAAATATCTTGTGCAGATTCTTTAATTATGAACCCAAACCAAGGAATATTTCACCGGGGATACATTAGATTCTCACTATAAATGTCACTGCACATTCTCAACTTAAGAACTGGCGGAGAAAAGGAGAGAATGAACTAGCTCAGGGATAATGGATTAGGGTGGCATGGTTAGTGTAACGGTTAGCGCAACGCTGTTACAGCGCCAGCGATCGGATCCGGGGTTCGAATCCCTGTGTCTGCATGGATTTCCTCTGGGTACACTGGTTTCCTCCCAACATTCAAAAAACATACCAAGGGTTGCAGGTCAATTAGGTGTAATTGGGCGGCACAGACTCATGGGCCAAAAGGGTCTGTATGTCTAAATAATAGATGTCAAACAACACCCACCCAGTATAATGTTATATGACCCTCACCTATTTGTAATGCTGTTTGTAGACATTCAGCTGTCCGTTACTAACATTTTTGACCCCTTGGCACTTAGTTGCCTAATAGATCTCAGTATCCAAGTATATAATGGCTGTTCAGTATGTAGAACTTCAAATGTCCAATGGGTTTATCATTAACCTTTGGCCTGACAGATGTAGGCCTTGCCCTTTCCAGTCCCATGTGTCAGACAATCAATTAGCTGCCCCATTTACTTTGGAGCCCCATCTTGTGAAGCTAGAATCAAGACTTGTGGTAAAAGGGACTGGTGAAAGAGCTGGATATTGGTGGAAAACCTTTAGAGCTTTGCTGACATAGGAAGTTATAGATTATCTGCCTCGATTCAGAACATTAATCAGGGATCTATAAAAAAGCCTTCGCCTCTGCTACTACCTGCTTCATTTCGTAAGCTGCTTCTTGCGATGAAATAAGTCTGCCTGTCAAAGCGCCTGTCAGAAGCAATACACGGCTAATTCCTCAGATGTGTCACACAAGTACACATAAAAGTGTTCACCCTCATTCACAGACTCACTCGGACTCTCATAAGGATCCCCCCCACTCCCCCATTCTCAGTTGCTCATTCACAAACATAACCTGGCATTCGCAATTTAATTTCTCCTAGTATCCCTCTCAGACAGACTGACAGACAGAACACACACACACACACACACACACACACACACACACACACACACACACACACACACACACACACACACACACACACACACACACACACACACACACACACACACACACACATACTTCCCCATTCTCACTCCCAAACTCTGCCCCATTTATGATCTTTCTTCATGATCCAGTTTCAACATTATCTAAAGCATTTAGACAGGACTAAGTTGATTTCATTTTGATAGTATGTCCTTTTATCTCCGCTGAATTGTTTTTTTTTAATGTGTATTCCATGATCCGGCAATGACATCAAAACAAGCCATTCTACTGGAGCAGAACATTGTCTTGCTAAGTCCCATGATTCCTCAGGGGATGGTGCAAGACGTTCTGTAATTGGTGGTGTTCAGTTTCCTTGGAATGAGTGTGCTTTTGAACAATAGCAAAGATTTGGCTGGGAATTAGTGTTGGTGAAAACAAGCTGGGGAATAAAGGAAACAAGTGTTTTCTCCCTCTTGACATATGCCGCCTCATTTGCTGGGTCATTCCCATATTCTCTTCTACACCCTGCAATTGCTCGGCCTCTGTATCTATATGACCGTAAAAGAAAGAAGCAGGAATATGCTATTCAGCCCATGAGTCTGCCCTGCCATTCAATCATGAGCTGATCCATTCTTCCAGTTAGCCCCACATCTCAGCTTTCTCCCCATCACTTTTGATGCCCTGGCTAATCAAGAACCTATCAATCTTTGCCATAAATACACCCAATGACTTGGACTCCACAACCACCCATAGCAACAAATTACATAGATGCACCCACTGGCTAAAGAAATTGCTCTGTATTTCTGTTCCAAGTAGACCTTCAATCTTGAAGCCGTGGCATCTTGTCCTAGAGTCTCCCACCAAGGGAAACAGCCTTTCTACATCTACTCTGACCATGCCTTTCAATATTCAAAATGTTTCAATGAGATCCCCCCTCATTCTACTAAATTCCAACAAGTACAGGCGATATGTTCCTCATATGATAACCCTTTCATTCCCAGAATCACCTCTCTGAACCTTCTCCAATATGAGCACATGCATTCTTAGATAAAGAGTCCCAAATGGCTCACAATACTCCATTAGGTTTCACCAGGGCCTTATAAAACCTCAACATCACATCCCTGCTCTTATATTTTATTCCTTTTAAAATAAATGCCAGCATTGCATTTCCCTTCTTCAGCACCTGCCATTTAACCTTTAGGGTATACTGCATGAGGACTCCAAGGTCCTTGAGAATTATCAATTTTATCATCATTTAGAAAATAGTCTGTCTGTTTATTTCTTCAACTAAAGTGCGTGACCGTACATTTTCTGACATTGTATTTCACTTGCGAGTTCTCTGCCCATTCTCCTCATCTCTCTCAGTCCTTCTGCAGCTTCCCTGTTTCCTCAACACCACCTGCTCCTCCACCTACCTTTGGCCACAAAGCCATACATTCCATATTTGAAATTACTGAGATCTCACAGTGCCTTTCTTTTCAATCTTTGTTTATTGTTTTTTTTATATAATAAATACAGTACCATGAAGAAAATGGAATAGATCAAACAGAATGAACTCGATCCCCCCCTCTACTACATTCGATAAAGACAGAAAAGTCATCAGAAATTTTTTTAATATATATTTATTTATATTTATATATATATATATATATATATATATATATATATATAAAAACCTAACCTACTCTATAAAAACGTAACAAAAATAAACATCTGAGCAGCTTATCTTGAGGGTTGCAGGTTTGTAGCTTTTGATTTATACCGTAGATCAAAAAACAAAGTTAAGACTATATCTCATCTGGAAGAGTGAGTACATCTAATCACATTTTTAAAAATTACATCAAATGAAAATAAGACTTAAAAGATCACCATGCATCAATGAACCAAATACATGATATCTAATTTTTTTCTGAACTTAAACAGGAGATAATATGAGAGAACCGTTGAAACACTGGTGAAGGTCCAGAGTCTTTCCATTTGAATAAGATGGCTCTTCTCGCCAACAATGGAGAGAAGGCCACAACCCGTAGATCTCACAGTGTCAATGTCTTCTTTTGTTGCTCTTCTCTTTCTAACCACTAGCACTAAAGGTAATGCTGGCTGGCCAATTGCCACTATCTCATCACATGTATTCCCTCCTTTCTCTCTGTCTTTGCACTTCTCTTGTTCTGATGAAAACCCGTTGACTGAAAACACCGACCTTGTTTTTTTCTCTCCACACATGTTGCCTGAGTCTGCTAAGCATCACCACATCTTTATTTTTAATTTTCATAGCACTGGGGACACCGAAGAGTAGGACACCTTCCCTGCAAATTTAAGTTTTGGCAAATCACTATCTTAGAGGATCTTTCCTAGACCCAACACCAGCTCCTCTACTTCCTTAGACGTTTGAAAAGATTTGGTATGGAAAATTTCTACAGATGTGTGATGGAAAGTGTGCTGACCGGCTGCATCTTGATCTGGTGACACCAATACCCCTGAGCATAAAGCCCTGCAAAAGGTAGTGGATACAGCCCAGGATATCACAGGCAAAACCATCCCACCATTGAGAACATTTACAAGAAACGCTGCTGTTGGAGAGCAGCTACAATCATCAATGATCACACGCTCTGTTCTTGCAGCTGCCATCAGGAAAGAGGTGTAGGTGCCACAAGACCCACACCACCAGGTTCAAGAACAGTTGCTCCCCCTCCACCATCGGACTCCTCAACAACAAACTCAATCAGGGAATCATTTAAGAAACTCTTACTTTTGCACTTTATTGATATTTTTTCTCTGTATCGTGCACAGTCATTTCTTTGTTTCCATACCATTTCTTTGTTTACATGTAAACGTATATTCTTAAGTACAGTTTTTTGTCCTGCCAATAAGTGGTAATTATGCCTCACCCACAGGAAAAGAGAATCTCAGGGTTGTATGGTGTCACGTATGTGCTCTGACAATGGATCTGAACTTAGAACTATGTTATCCTTTGAATTACAAAAGGATACATCAGTCAGGAATCCACTCGAATATTTAATCCACAAAGACAATTTGTCTGACAGCACAGCACTTCTTTGTTATCCTAGGTTGGATTTTGAGCTCAGATTCCATGTAATGGTCATTGCATTAATGATAAGACCAGTTGATATACCAATTCCTGTTTTCCCTTAAGCTAACTGAGTGTTTGGACCATTTCCGGTAGATCTAAGAGTGGGGAGTCAATAAACCAGATGGGTTGTTACAACAGGTTTTCCAGCTGCCATTGCTGTAAGTGGATTCTCATTCCAAATGAAAACCAAGGTGAACTTGTGTATTTAGATCTTTCATCTCGTTGCTCAAGTGTGGTTGAAATAAATCACATGGCTAGGTAGATTTGATCATTGAATTCAGCCTGGGTAAATAATACTACTATGATCAAATGAAGTTTAATAGACAGAATAGAAGCCTAATAGCTTGTATACGCTTGATATTGCCTGATCTTGGAAGCTAAGCAGGATCAGGCCTGGTCATTACTTGAGGGGAGACCACCTAGGACACCAGGTTCTGTAGGTTTCTGTGAGGGGCGCTGGACAAAGTGGTGACTCTCTGTCTGCCTTACAGTAGGCAAAAGTAAAAGAATTTCATGTATATTATGTTCCAAATGTAGTGTTATGTGACAATAATGGAACCTTTACCTTTAGTTGGATGCTGGGGGCAAGATGAGGTTCCTTTTTTCTCTCTCTGTATTGCAGATAGTTGTTTAAATTTGTTATTTGTTTATGTGTTTATTTTGTGTATAGTTGTGCTACTCCATAAATCTTCGTCCGCGAAGCCAAGCCAAAGAAGAAGAAGTTGTGCTACTAATAAGTGGTAATTCTAATTCACCCGCAGGAAAAAGAATTTCAGGGTTGTATGTGATGTCATTTATGTACTCTGACAATAAATCTGAAATTTTTCCTGCGATTCAACTTCCTCTCCCTGTCTTTGAAACCCTTACCTATCAAAAAATCTGTATTGGGTCCTGGCTGTAAGGGTTAAAATTACTTGCAAGCAGCCAGGATATTGTTTACACATTCTTTGAGTGTCTCCTAGTAACAGCCCTGCTTCAAGGTTGTGGCTAACTTTCTGTGAAATAACATTCAGTTTTGAATTCTCTTTATTCTGTGAAGATGGAAGGATTTGAAACGGCCCGGAAACTTTTATTGACCATTTTAAGCATTGTTTTAAGCATTGTTTTATCATAGTTTAAGTACCATATAAGAAAGTAGTAGTAATGACATAAGGTTTAATAAACTATGAAAAACTCAACTCGACTTCAATATGGCCTTTTCTTTGAACGAGTCATAAACAATGACACTCAAGTCTTTCCAAGCAATAATAAAGAAAAATAGTCGCAATACTGGCTGGGTAGAGTTTGCATCTTCTGCCTTTTCCCTTGATGCAGTTAAACAAGAAAGTCTGCAGAGGCTGGTATTGTATGCAATACTCAAATATGCTGGAAAAATTAAGCAGGTCATGCAGCACACCCTACAAAGTGTCCAGGCCCGAAACATTGGTTACACTTTGCTTCCTATGGATGCTGCGTGACTTACTGGGTTTCTCCAGCAGGTTTGTATATTTCCCCTGGATGCTTTATTAATATTTTGCATCTGTATTACTGTGGAGAAAGTCATGAAAACTAGAGAGTTAAGGTAAGTGAAAAGTGAGGTCACAGACATTATAAAAGAAAAGGTATTAGTGGCCTTCAAGTACATAAAGGAAAATAAATCCACACAGTGTAAAACATGACTGAATCTGCATGATCTCTTGGTGGGACGCCTACCCTGAAGGAGTTCTCCTCCGCTCTACGAGGAGAGTTCTGTGGGAATCTCTCACTGCTCCCCATCTGTAATCCCTGCTGCTTTTAAGCTTTCTGACCTCTTGCCTGTTGGACTGTGTTCCTCCCCCTCCTCTCCCCTCCCCCCCCCACCATTTTATTTAGATGCCTGCCTGCATTTTGCTCACACCTTGATGAATGGCTCAAGCCTGAAATGTTGGTTATTTACCTTTATCTTTGCTATATAAAGCACACTGTTTGACCTGCTGAGTTTCTCCAGCGTTGTGTCTTTACATAAATCCACAGGGCTTGATCAAGCATAGGCTGGGACAGTGTGGGGAGCTAAGGAAGAAATTGCAGGGTATCTGGTGGAGATCTGTGCATAACATTACCTGTGGATGAGGTACAGAGTCTGCAGGATGACATATGCTGTGGCTTTATTTAAGAAGGGTTGCAGGGACAAGCCAAGGAACTATCATCCATTGAGCCTGATGTCAGGGGTAGGGAAACTATTGGAGTGTTGGAAAAGACTCTTCGGGATAGTATTTACTGACATTTGGAAAAGCATAGGGTTAAAAAATTGTAATTTTAAATTTATTTCCAGCATGATAAAAGCCAATTCCAACTATTGAAACCCGTGTCACCCAATTACACCTGCTTTTTGGAGAATGGGAGGAAACTGGAGGACCTGTGGATAACCAATGCAGTTCACAGGGAGAATGTACAAACTACTTATGAAAAGCGTTGGATCACTGGTGCTGTAATAGCATTACACTAACGGTTACGCTAACCATGCCACCCTCTTAAGGATAGTTAACATGGCTTTGTGTGCAGCAGGTCATGTCATACTCCCCCTCTCTCCACCTCTTACCCATTCTCTCCCCCTCTCTCTTGCCCCTATCTCCTACTCTCTACCCCCTCTCTCAATCTCCTCCTCTCCCCTCCCCTCTCTCCCCCTCTCTATCCTTCTCTCTCTCTCTCCCCTCCCTTTCTCTGTCCTCTCCCTCTCTCTCTATCTCCCCCACTTACCCTCTCTTTCCCCCTCTTCCCCTCTCCCCTCTATATCTCTCTCTCCCCTTCTCTATCCCCCTCTCTCTCCTCTATATATATCTCTCTTTCCCCTTCTCTATCCCCCCTCTTTCTCCTCTATATATCTCTCTCCCCTTCTCTATCCCCCTCTCTCTCCTCTATATATATCTCTCTCTCCCCTTCTCTATCCCCCCTCTTTCTCCTCTATATATCTCTCTCCCCCTCTCTCTCCTCTATATATATCTCTCTCCCCTTCTCTCTCCCCCTCTCTCTCCTCTATATATCTCTCTCTCCTTCTCTATCCCCCCTCTTTCTCCTCTATATATCTCTCTCCCCTTCTCTCTCCCCCTCTCTCTCCTCTATATATATCTCTCTCCCCTTCTCTATCCCCCCTCTTTCTCCTCTATATATCTCTCTCCCCTTCTCTATCCCCCTCTCTCTCCTCTATATATATCTCTCTTTCCCCTTCTCTATCCCCCTCTTTCTCCTCTATATATCTCTCTCCCCTTCTCTATCCCCTCTCTCTCCTCTATATATATCTCTCTCCCCTTCTCTATCCCCCCTCTTTCTCCTCTATATATCTCTCTCCCCTTCTCTATCCCCTCTCTCTCCTCTATATATATCTCTCTCCCCTTCTCTATCCCCCCTCTTTCTCCTCTATATATCTCTCTCCCCCTCTCTCTCCTCTATATATATCTCTCTCCCCTTCTCTATCCCCCCTCTCTCTCCTCTATATATCTCTCTCCCCTTCTCTATCCCCCTCTCTCTCCTCTGCCTCTCTCCCCCTCTCCCTCTCCCTCTGTCTGACTCTCTCTCTCTTATTCTTTACACTGCTGAGATTAAAGATGTTGCAATTTATTGAACAAGTAAATATAAAAATGTCCCCTCTAAAAGTCTTGCCTTGCCTCATTATCATACCGAATTACTGAGCTCAATGATGTGTTCAGCCTAGTCACCTCGGGATTCAAGGGACGTCATCAATTTAGAGTTCCATCATCTTACCACTATGTAAGTAATGGATTCAGCCGGGTGCCAGCAGGACTGTACATCTTTCATCAGTGCTCTGCAGTGCCTGGGCAAGTATACAGTCTCAGTTCCGATCAGGATGATGTAGAATCAGTGAGCTTGTGTTGCATATTCAGGTGTATGGGTCAAACCTGCCTGTAATTTTTCTCACTCAAAGACCATACCAGAGTGGTCGATGTGTGAAATGAAAATGTCGTACTTATGCAGTCATCTTGCATCTCTCAAGCCAAAGCTCTGTACAAACAGTGCCATTAAATTCTTCAAAGCATCAAATAATATTAAAGCACTTGATTGCACTACTTCATTGTCTTCGGGAAGCAGGTCAACGGGCAATACAATTACCCAAGAGGTGATGATGGAACAGAGCCTTTTAACTCAAAGGTACATGCACCTTATTAAATATCAGTGATCTAAAACTGTAGTCATACTGCTACAGAAACTCGTTACTAACAGGGTTATAATCTCTGAATAAATTGAGCTTTCCTGATGGCTTTTTGCAAGTATGTTATTTTGGGTTTGTTTTGAATACAGTTCTTATTGATCATAATGGACCTTTTCTACCTAAATGACTTTTTCATAATCATGGTCAACGATGAGTTCAGAAGCAGTAATATGGCCACTCAAAGCTGCTCTACCATTCAATAAGATCATGGCTAACATGACATCAATTCTACTTTTCCTGTCTGTTCTCCATTCCCTTGAGAGCCAAATGTCGATTGATCTTTGCTTTGAACCTGCTCATCATGAACATCCACAGGCCTGTGGGATTCCATATGCCAAGATCCCACATCCTATGAGCAAGGAAATTTCTCCTGTGTCACTCCTAATTGGCTAACCCCTCAGCCTCAGACATTGGCCTTTCTTCTGGATGCTTCTACCTGTTAGTTATAAGAAGTCTTTCCTTTAAGAATGGACTTTCCATGTCACTCTCAGGACACCCTGCAGCCTTGAACTGCAATGTGTGACAGGGGCTAATTAGTCGTGTCACGGTTAGCTTAGCGGTCAGCACAATGGTATTACAGCACCAGTGATCATGACTGGGGTTCGAATCCTGCACTGTCTGTTTGTACGATATACCTGTAACTGCGTGCATTTTCCCAAGGGCTCTGGTTTCATTCCACTCTTCAAAATTTACTGGGTGGCATAGGTCAATTTGGTGTAATTGGGCAACATGGGCTCATGGGCTGAAAGGGCCTGTTGCTGTGCTACATGTCAAAATAAATGTTACGTTTCGTGCACAGCAAGATCTCACAAATGATGATATGATCTCGGACGTGACTGTTTTGTGAACTGGTAAGGACACAAATACACAAAATTTGTTTACTCCTATTTGCCCTGTAATGGCACGCAAAGAGGAGCCACTTGTCCAGTGCTCCTATCAGGATGAGAAGGAGAAGTAAAAGAGAGTCCCTTCAGAGTCATCATGTGCTAATGGATCCTGCCACCAACCAATGCCTCCACCTCTTGTGCCTCTGTAGTCGCATGGCCTCCTGTCCATTCCAACAGTGAAGCCAAGCTACAGGCATCCGAGACACACTCCACAGCTCCTGGTTCTGAAGCCCTGATACAATTGGGAAGATGTCAGTGCCAGATGCCCTTCAGGAATCCTACACGCCATTGGCATCCTCATGGTTCCTGGTCTCAATCCCTGTTCCCAGGAGCTGGTTTCCAGCACCCCGCATGTGTGTCCTCTGGCCCCACGCTGGGCCCCTCACTAGTCAGCTGCTGTGGTTATTCACCCCTTAAGTCCTCTCCCAGGCTTTCCCTTCTTGGCTCAGGGTGGGGTGAATGGTTTCTCTTGCTCTGGCACCCTGCCTGCGACAGTCCGCAGCTCCCCTGGAGCCCACAACCCTCATGGTCTGGGAAACCAAGCGTGGACATGGATTCTGTGGCATCTCCGTTGTGAAAAAGGAATGGCACTGGCCCCATTCAAGTTCAAATTTTTTTTATCATCCTATTGCATGTACACGCTAATGAAACATCATTTTCCAGTCTTTGGTGCAAAGCACACAGACACAAAACCAGACATAATACAGAGGCACAATGCATATACAGGACAAATATACATGCATGAAAAATAAATAAATATGTTTTTCATGAATGGTAGAGTCTCGAATGGTTAGTGTGAGTAGTTCCTTTGGTCGTTCAGCATTCTCACTGTCCTTGGGAAGAAGCTGATCCTCAGCCTGGTGGTGCTGGCTCTGATCCTCCTGTATCTCTTCCCCAAAGGGAGTAGCTGAAAGATGCTGAGTGAGAGGTGGAAGAGGTCCTCAATGATTTTGCACACCCTCTCCAGATAATGATCCCAGTAGACCATGTCTACCAGCAGCATAAACCTGTATAGAGATGTTGGGTGTGATAACCAGGCATTAGGACCCCACTGGAAGATGTATCTCCACTCCTTTCATTGGTAGTGCTGTTGTTATAGCAGCTGCAGAATGCTGCCATTTTATATTTTGACCCTCTGTGCCTCTGTAGTCGCATGGCCTCCTGTCCATTCCAACAGTGAAGCCAAGCTACAGGCATCCGAGACACACTCCACAGCTCCTGGTTCTGAAGCCCTGATACAATTGGGAAGATGTCAGTGCCAGATGCCCTTCAGGAATCCTGATCGAATTATTTGGAATGGACAGGAGGCCATGCGACTACAGAGGCACAAGAGGTGGAGGCATTGGTTGGTGGCAGGATCCATTAGCACATGATGACTCTGAAGCTGTTTGTTTTAGCTCCAAACTCCACCATCTGCAATCTCTTGCATCGGCTGCTTTTGTGACATTGGTTAGCAGGTCAATATTGAGAGGAAACCCCTCTTCTTGCCCTGCTGCACAACAGTACAATCTTGCTCTGGGACCTTCCGGACTGAACTGGAGATTGGTTAATTGTTAAAAGACCATTCTTCATTGACGTGTCGGTCTTGGCATTTGCCTTCAAGTCTTGGAGCTTGGACATGACGCCAGAATTGTCCAGCGCTGAGCCGAGAAATTTATTACAGTGCCACAAATGGCAGAGCATTGCAGCAGTGGTGTGGTCTGGTTAAAACCTGCCCTGCTTCTGAAGTGGAGTCTAGTTGAAGCAGGCAGCTAAACTGTCCACAGAAAGGCTCTGTTCAAATTACAAATCCAGCATATTCAGGAAGTGAACTCACTTCAGAGGTCTATTTTGATTCAGCCAAGACCTGATCGAATTATTTGCTTTGAAGATAAATCACAGCGGTATCTCCTTTAATCATTTTTGAACAAGAATCAAGAATGTTCAGCTGGATCATTGCCTTGGGTGTTGTGGCATGTGATGGTGATTAGAGCTGTCCTGAAAGATCTTCAGTTCATTGCAATATGGACAGTGCAATCAGGGAGAAATTGAAGGACCTCAGCGATTCAGACAGTGTTCATGGGTAGAAATGGTCAGCCAACATTTTGAGTTGGGTACCTTTATTGCCTTGGTCCAGTGATCATTGGCGGTTCAGAAATTTAAGTTCTTGGGAGTCACTATCTCAGAGGATCTTTCCTGGACCCAACACACTAGTGGCATCGTGAAGAAAGCACGTCAGCACCTCTATTTCCTCAGGAGTTTGGGCATGGCATCAGAAACCCTAACCAATTTCTACAGATGAGTGGTGCAAAGTGTGCTGACCAGCTGCATCGTGGTCTGGTATGAGGACACCAATATCCCCTGAACAAAAATCCCTGTAAAAGGTTGGGGACACAACCCACCACAAAGAATATCGACAGAGAACGCTGCCATAGGAGAGCAACACCAATCATCAAAGACCCTCACCTCCCAGTTCACACACTGTCCTCGTTGCCACCATCAGGAAAGAGATATAGTTGCCACAAGACTCACATCACCAGGTTCAGGAACAGCTGCTCCCCCCCATACTCAATCAGCACTCTTACTTTTGCACTTTATTGGGTTTTTTTCTCTCTTCCTGTATTGCAAGTACATTTCTTTATTTGTTTACATTCAGTCTTTTTTTTGCACTGCCAATAAGTGGTGATTCTGCCCCGCTCACAGGAAAAAAAAGAATCTCAGTGTTGTATGTAATGTCGTGTATGTACTCTGACAATAAATCTGAAATCTGACAAGTAAAAAGAGGGGGCTATTGCAAATATTGAAGGCAATAAGGAGCTGGGGAGGGATCAAGAGGTGATACTATTGTTCTCTTTCTACTTTGGCTACGATAAAGGCTCCTGTCCAAAAAAGTTGGCTGAGCATGTCTCCCCATGGATTCTGTCTTGCCCGCTGAGTTGCTCCAGCAGCTCTTTGTCTCCTCCGATTCTGCTTCTCTACCCTGTTTGATTGAGGGAAAATACAAATAATTTCACCACAAATACAGATGCCAAATCCCGCCCACTGTGCCTGCCTTTATTGAGTACATTAAGTGCACGTGCTGTAACTGAGAACAATCTTCCCTGGTGATTTGCTACCCTTTCTGATGTCCCACATTTATCCCTTTGCAACCAAAGGCTCTGGTGAACATTTTCAGTTTGTGTCTTTACTCTGCAATCAATTATATTATTATTACATTACCCTTATTGAAATGACCACAGACTGAGGACTGATACTTAGGATGCAGTTTCAGTGTTGGCCCTTTGACCACTGAATCAAAAGGTCAAAGGGGCTTTGTCCGGAATATTGAGCATTTAATCAAAGCTGACAACCTCAGAATAGCACTGTCATTCAGTTTAGTCTTCAAAATGAGGCAGATCCACTCTCTTTTAAGGTATTTTGTTCCCTGCATGACTTGGGTAGACCATCACCGATGACCATGGCTTAATTCCTCTCCACTTCCACGAGTTCCACTTTGTTCAGTACGGCCCATCTGCAGTCCATAATCTCTGGCACAGATGGGGCAGGAACTGATGAAGAGTGGGGGGGGGGGGGGGGGGGCTAGTGTGGGAGGCTCTGCATCTACTTGCATTAACCTTATCTATACCCCTGATCATTTTACCAATGGCCTTACTAAGCTCTTTCCTGAGGCAACGACTCCAACACCAAGGCCATAATTCCACTCAGCCAGTTCCAGTGGGAGGTCATTTCATCCCCGCACTCATTGCCAGATACCCAAAAGCACCTCAAGAGAGGTAGCAATGTTGACCAAAGTGTCCTGGTCAGATTTCAGATTTATGGTCCGAGTACATACATGAAATCACATACAACCCTGAGATTCTTTTCCCTGTAGGCGAGGCAGGTAGTGCAAAAAAAAACAATTGTACTTAATGCACATGTGTAAGCAAATAATGAAATGTAAACAAACCGACTGTGCAATACAGAATGAAAAAAAATCGATAAAGTGCACAAGTGCGAGTCCTTAAATGAGTCCCTGATTGAGTTTGTTGTTGTGGAGTCTGATGGTGGAAGGGTAGCAGCTGTTCCTGAACCTGATGGTGCAAGTCTTGAGGCACCAATACCTCTGTCCTGATGGTAGCAGTGAAAACAGAGGGTGGTACTGGCTGGATGGGATCCCTGGTGATAGCTGCTGCTCTCCGACGTCAAAGTTCCCTGTAAATGTTCCCAGTGGTGGAGAGGATTTTTCCAGTGATGTCCTGGGCTGCGCCAATAGTTATTGCTCAAAAATTATTACTGAAAAGAAAATATTTAGACTTTATCACTGCTGTTTGAATGAGCTTAGTTGACCACAGCCTTTTCAATAACCAGGAACCTTTACAATACTTCAACGGCTGTAAACCCTTGTATCATTCTGAAGGCATGTAAGGCATGATATAGATGTAAGCTGTTTCATTCAATTACCCTTACGATATCCTGGCATTTTGTGCAAATTATGTTTCCAACTTACATAGTGTGTACAATGTAGTTCACATTTTTGGAGTAGGCTGCATTTGACAATTTATTAAAACACTGCACTTTTGTGGTAGTGAATTTCTTGCTCAATTGACTTTTAATAAACTACATGTTCAATCATGGGGAATAACCATAGATCATTTCCTTCCTCACGGATACTTTCCAATAAATTGCAATAAAAGTAACTCCCCATTAAATTTTGATGAGCTTTTCTTCTGTTCCTTTACTGAACTTGGATATTTATTCATCATTTCTCTTGAACTCTCAACCAGATTGCTGAAGATGTGGAGACATATATTGACTCTTGTGGATGAGGGAATGAGGGGACTAGATCTATTTGTATAAGAGTAATTCTGTAATTCCTTGGTCCCATTACTGACCCTTGTTTTTTTAATAAAGTCAATTTAAGTGCCCAAGGTCTCAGGCCGAGACTTAATCTGGATCATTAGGCTGGGCCTTGGGATGAAACCATTAAGCTTGCTCTCTCTGACAGGGGTTTCAGCAGAAGGGAGAAGTTATGAAGGAACATGATTTTTTTTAAACAATAATCTGGTGCTTTCATGACATTGTTACCGAGAAACAGAGTTATGATCATTTTACTGCAAGTAAACTAATTTGTCTGTCCAGGCTTTATTCAACCAATAAACTGTCCACCTTTCCTATCCACGTGGGGACGGCATACTTAGCGAAGCGATTAGCTCAATGCTGATACTGTGTCGGTGACCAGGGTTCGAATCCGGCGCTGTCTGTAGGGAGTTTGTATGTCCTCCCCAGGTCTGCATGGGTTTCCTCCGGGTGCTCCTGTTTTCTCCCATTCTTCAAAACATATGGGGGAGTAAGTCAATAGGGTGTGATTGGGCAGGGCAGGGCTCATGGGCCAGAAGAGATTAACTGTGCTGTTTGTCTAAATTTGTTTTTAATTTACCAGTCAAAGTGTCTTTTAAACATTACACTACTTCATCTGTCAGCTTGTTCTAAAATCCCATCTGATTTTAATGTTTGAGATTTAATTATTTGAATTTAAGTTCCCCAGCAAACACAGTACGACCAGGACACATCATCAGACCAGCGCCCTCAAAGACTCATCCAGCAATTTAACCACTAGTTCATGACCATTTAATCTGCTTTTTGTTCTGACGCTGCTTGAGGATTAATGCTGTGATTGGACATGACACCTGGACAACTCTCAGCCCCTTATGGGCCACGAACATCTGAATAGAAAGATGAAGTCTCTGGTCTCTCTTCCTGAAAGCTGATATTGAATCTGTTTCTCCCGCCCTCTTTGGAAATATGATACAAGTCCTAACCATTCACAAAGTCACACTGCATGGTACCCGGCTCTTCCTCTTCCACCCTGCAAGCACAGGCCAACCATTGAGCACCCTTTTTCACTGCTGGAACGACTCAGCGGATCTTGATGCACTGTTGAC
Organism: Narcine bancroftii; assembly: GCF_036971445.1. Lineage (NCBI taxonomy): Eukaryota > Metazoa > Chordata > Chondrichthyes > Torpediniformes > Narcinidae > Narcine > Narcine bancroftii. The sequence goes on along the minus strand of NW_027212178.1, from coordinate 3,558 downwards.
CTAAAACATTCTCTTCTCACAGTTATGGTCTGTCTTGCTGAATATTTCCAGCATTGCTATTTTATTTTTGATTTCTGGCATGTGCAGCTTAAAATAAAAATCACCCATTTTAATTGTACATAAATCCCATTTTATTCTCGCCACATTCCCCTCCACTCCCCTCAGATTCTACTGCTTACCAACACATCGGGGAAAACTTACAGCAGGCATTCAAACGGAGAGATCACCCCCCCCCCCCATCCCATCCCCACCGTTTGAGAAGGAGAGGCAGAGGAGATGACCCACGGGATGGTGAACACAAAGCTGAGCCATTGAGGGGCTCTGAAGAAAATGCAGGAGGCAGGCTGTTGGTGACTGTGGTCAAGGTTCTTACACCAGGCTGTGGACTGCTGGAGACTGGCTCGAGACTAGCAAAAGGGGTACCAGGTATCGGAACCAAGAGGGTGCCGAGGGCTTCCTGATCATGTCAGAGGTTTTAATCTGGAACTCAGGTTGGTGATGGTTTGGATTGAAGTCCGCGTGGCTGCGGAAGCACTAGAGGTGAATCCATTGACACTCAGTGACTCTTGGGGGTCTCCCTTTTGCTTTACTTTGTCTGATTTTAAGAGGAGCTCAGCAATTTCTGCTGATCGCGAATCTTTGTCTTTCAGTAGTCTGAAGGAAGTTTGTGTTATATGACATTTTCTACTTTATTACATGATAATAAAAGAATCTTGAATTTTATCCTCATGAATCAGCCCATATCCCAGGTTCCAGGATGAAGCCTGAACCCAAGGATCCCAATTTTTACCTTCATTTCTACAGTTGAGATTACCACTTCCTTCCCAGATCATTTCTGGGTCGATTCCTCAATTGATGCAAAATCCAGGAATAGTGGCTTTGAAGTAGATCAGCATTTAATAAATTTCCTGGCAGCTTGATGTCTGACCTTAGAAGAGCACATTATCGCTCAGTAATTATGTATTTAAAAATTCATACACATCAAATCAGTCTTTGTAAGTGAATATTTGTTACGGGAAACCCAATTCTCTCTTGTCACAATAAGTTTACCATAAAGACATGGGCTGTGCACAAATGTGGAAAAGCTTATAAACAGAGGAGCAGATGTTTTTTGGGGAGGGCAGACTGCAGGAAGATAGTCTGTCTGTTAGATCCCAGATGTTATAGCATGTTTGAAAATAGTCGTTAGAAAAAAGATTTCAGATGTTCAATATGGATTGTACATCTTGGTTTAATGATCCAGCAAGTCTGGGGCACAAGTATTTCTTTTTAATTAAAATTTAGACATACAGCACAGTAACAGGCCCTTTCGGCCCATGAGCCCTTGCCGCCCAATTACACCCAATTGACCTACAAACCCCACCCCACTCCGTATGTTTTTTGAACAGTGGGAGACCACGGGGAAAACACACACAGACACGGGGAGAATGTATGAACACCTTGCGGACAGTGTGGGATTCAAACCCCGGTCTCAATCGCTGGTGCTGTAACAGCGCTGCGCTAACCATGCCACCCAAGAGGAGTATTATCCTCAGCAAAGAAACAAGTCACCCTTCTCCTTAAGGAAAATCTGAGATTTCTTTTGCAGCATTTGCCGTGTTGTTCAGCAACTAGGAATTGAGGCTGGGTTAAATGCTCATTTTAAATCTGAGATTAATAGCTATATTAATAACTAACGACAAGGCAAAAACTGGGTGTAAATGTAATTAGGTTACATATTAGCCAGCATCTTAATTCAAGACAGAACTTGCTCGGGGGCTAAATTCCCTAATCCTATTTCAATGAAGGGCTCAAGCCTGAAACGCTGGTTATGAATCTTTACCTTTCGCTATATAAATCATACTGTTTGACCTGCTGAGTTTATCCAGCATTGCATTTTTACCTCCCTAATCCAGTTCCTAAATTATTATTTACTTTCAAATGCTGGGATTTGTTGTGGGAAAATATCCCACACTCTTTGAGAATAGAATTGACGTCTGTGGGTACAGGAAGACGAATTTGGGGAGTAGGTAAGTTGACCATTCATGTGCCTTCAAACCCAAGAGCTGTTTAACATTTAATCCTTATCCTGTCTGACTCTCTGGACTACCTCTCATTAGCTGGTAAAGAGGTGGGCCAGGGCAGGAGGAGCAAGGTGGTCTAGTCTCGGAACAAACTCAAAATCCATGCCGCTATCCTGGGGCTGTATTAAAATGTACAGTGTCACCAATAGAAAATTGTACTTATTTGATAAATTTAACATAATGATGGAATCCTCGAAACAGCAATATTAGACACCAGGAAACACCTAAGTAGATATCAGAAAATAAAGTGGTTAAAATTCTCCACAGGTCCGTCAACATCTACAGGAGTGAAACAGAGTTCCAATGAAAGGTCATTGGCCTGCAGACTTCACCTGACCTACTGATTATTTCCAGCATTCTCTGCTTTTATTTCAGATTTCTAGCATTTACTGTGTTTGCCTTCTGAGCTATGGGAAGAGATGATCAGGACTTTGGTCAAGCTCGAGTTTTTTAAGGAGAATTTCAAAAGAGATGATTTAGGACTAGTCAAGGTATGAAATAGTAAATCCAGTAACCATCATCAATTCTGGCTGAGCATCTGGGGGATTTAGATGAACCTAGCTGGTGGTTTTTGGGAAGAACTGGACTACAATTTAACTCAAGAGGTAGTAAAATACTTTGGAATGCCCTGAAAGGGATGTGGTTGGTGCGACAGAGGTTAATTTAAAGATAACTATTGTAAATAATGGTTTATCCAGCAATAGTCAATCCAGCAATCCTGCTGGATTGTTGCAAACAGCCATCTGGTGCATTCAGCATGAACAAGGAAGGAAATCTCTGGCCTCACTGGGTCTGGCTAAGTCCATTTCCAGAAGCATCAATAATATGACGCATGTTTTCCTTTTGAAATGGTGCTGAAACAACCATTCTTTTCGAGGGCACTTGGGAGTTGATCATAAATGTCAACCTTGCTTGTGATGTCATCTAAAGACTTACATTATTGTCGTGTCTTTTGCATCCTTTGTGCAAAGTCCCAGATTGTGTTGCAGCCAATAAAATATATTGAAACTGCTAATGGCAGCAAAATTCATACAAGATTTGAGAATTATTTCCATCTTCTTTCATAAAGTCCAGCAACTCAAGGCTCAACCATCATCAAAGCTATTTGACTTCACCATCTAGTGAGGATCAGCTTCTGGGTGGTACAGTTTGCGTAACAGGTTAGTACAATGCTGTTATAGTGCCAGTGACCGGGGTTTGAATCTGGTGTTATCTGTAAGGAGTTTGCACGTTCTCCCTGTGTCTGCGTGTCTTTCCTCTGGGTGCTCCAGTTTCCTCCCACCATTGAAAACATACCAGGGTTGTAAATCAATTGGATGTGATTGGGGGTGCAAGCTCGTGGGCCGAGAGGACCTATTACTGTTCTGTATGTCTAAATTAAAAATCAAAATATAAAGGGAGGATTGCTTCAACAGGACTCAAAGAATTATTGAGCACCCTTTCCATCCATCACACAGTATCTTGCACCAAGTACCATCACAAAGGTGGTACAGGA